>NW_023270807.1:81404341-81481528 GCF_011800145.1 Mirounga leonina | reverse complement strand
AGGAAGGAAGGAAGGAAGGAAGGAAGGAAGGAAGGAAGGAAGGAAGGGAGGAAGGGAGGAAGGGAGGAAGGAAGGAAGAAAGGGAGAGAGAGAGAGAAAGGGACGGAGGGAGGGAGGGAAGAAGGAAGGAAAGGACCTAACATAGACTACTCCCCAAATCATCTCTTTTGCATTAACAACTTGACTTCTAAAATCCCATATATAGAAAATATAAAATGTTTTCTTTTATCTGCCAAAGAAAGGAAATATAAACACTGTGGGTATGTATGAGATATGGTACTAAATGGGAGTTAAATGGACCAGTACAATAAACAATTACATGATTCACAGAGCAGCGTGGCAGAACGCTAAGAACCATCTATCAAAACCTTTGCAAACAGCTGGATTATGGTCAAAACTCAGAGGACTGGTGGCAGTATACGGTGCCAGGCATCTGCTTTTTGAGATGAGTTGATAAAATGAAACTAAGGTTTACCTAGTTTCATTTAAATAAGGTTACCTAGAATTTAGTGTTTTATTTCCCTCCATGATAAGAAAGCATATCCTTTTGTTTGTTTATTTTCAAATGCATAATCCTGCTTGACATCTAGTGTTCTTTCCTGCTCTCTAATAAAAAGCACTCTAATTCCACTTTTAATAGCTCACAAAAGAGGCCCTGAATTGTTAACCCTTGATCAATTTCTAAACACAACTGACCTTTAATATAATCCAAGTTTATTGAATTTTTAAAAATAGAAATAAGGAAGGAAAGTTGAAAACCAGTACAACGGGGCGCTTGGGTGGCTCAGTCGTTAAGCATCTGCCTTCGGCTCAGGTCATGATCCCGTAGTCCTGGGATCAAGCCCCACGTCCGGCTCCCTGCTCAGCGGGGAGTCTGCTTCTCCTTCTCCCTCTGTCTACCACTCTGCCTACTTGTGCTCTCTCTCTGTCAAATAAATAAATAAAATCTTTAAAAAAAAAAGAAAAGAAAACCAATACAACAAAAACAATCCTGAGGGAAGGCCAGGTCTGCTATCTCTTTCCTGAAGTCCATGGAGCAAGGTGTGTATTAAAGTTAAGAACTTTTAGAATTCTAGAACAATGATGTGGTGTATATACCGTATATTGCATACTGCCATGGTGGGGTCTGTGGAAGCACTGTAATCAAAGACACAGCTATTTTTGGAGGGAAAGGTGTTAATATCCATAAATGTGTCAAATAGAGATTATCAATAACCTCATGTTTAACCAGGTTTTGCCATCCTATGTGTTTCAAAACACCTTTGGTATTCAGATTATTTTGGATTTCCAATTTGCACGTAAGACATTATGGATTCAATTTTGTAATTTCACTATGTTGAAAACAAGAAAATGGTGACATAATACTGGAGAAGATGGGCTTAAGTATGAAAAAATATATGTATACATTTTAACAGATTCCCATTAGCTTTCAAAGTGCTGATAATAGAGATAGATGGCTATTAAATTTCAACTATTGTACTTCGGTTTCATTTTTCTGGAGTTTTAACAGAAGGCCATGTAGTTTTTTAAAAGTATGGCTGTGGAACATGAAACCAATGTAATTATTAGAGGAAAAAAACTCAAGAATTATGAATAGTGGTGTGGTAGGCAGAACTATAAAAATTGTAATATATCATATTCAAGATAATATACCTAAAATATTCTTTTATATATACTTCTTATATTTAAGATAGTAAGTTATATTCCTATTACATTGGAACCCCATTACAATACTATCATCAGGGTTTATGTAGAACAACCTTATAGATCAGCATAGTGGAATCTTTTAGGTTTAAATGCAGTATATTGAAGACTGAGGTCCAACTGACTTGTGTTTTACCTGAAACTTTTGAATGTATCAATGAATAAATGGAAGGATGGAAGGAAAAAAAATCTCAGTGTATTTCATTCTGGTGAATAAATAATGTAATAGACATTTCATGTGTTATGGTAGGAATCGTTAGCTCAACTTTCTTGCTTAAATATGCACTTACTTAATTTCAGCATGGTTTACATATATAATATTGTTTTTCAGAAATTTGATTTTTATTCAGGTTAGGTTGGACTTATTTGACAAATTGAAAAGAAATGCTGAATACATAAAGTAGTCTGAGCACTTACAAAGGAAAAATACTGTTAAATGTCACATCCCCATTTCCACACCTCAGCAAGCATGAATTCTGATGTTACTCTGTGAATCTTCTGATAAGTAAGTTTTTCTCTTCATTTTGTTAACATGTTTTCCCACGAATTTCAAAATGTTTACCCATATAAAGAAACAAAATGATTATGATTAATTTCAAAATATAGTAGACAATGTTCTCTTAAACATAATCACCTACATGTAGCTAATGGAAGGGGAGGGGCGCCAAGCTGGCTCAGTGGGTAGAACATGTGATTCTTGATCTTGAGGTTGTGAGTTCAAGCCCCCCTTCAGTGGAGAGATTACTTAAAAATAAAATCTTAAAAAAAAATAAAGGAAGAGGGGCACCTGGGTGGCTCAGTTGGTTAAGTGTCTGCCTTCAGCTCAAGTCATGATCCCAGCATCCTGGGATGGAGTCCCGCGTTGGGCTTTCTGCTCAACAGGGAGTCTACTTCTCCCTCTGCCCCTCCCCGCCCCACCCCGCTCATGCTCGCTCCTTCTCTCTCTCTCTCATAAAAAGAAATAAATTTTTTTAAAAATATAAAAAAATTTTTAAAAATAACGGAAAAGAAGGATATAACTATTAAAATAACAACAGCAAAACCATTCTGTTCCAGGTGCCATGTGAAGTCACTTCACCATATATAACTATTATTTCATATTTAGCACAATAAGCTCAGATGTGTACTATTATCTATTTTATAAATAAGATGAAGAAATTTACCCAGTTATGTACAGTTTCTTTGTCTCTAGATAGCTAGCCATTTCTTTGTATTAGACTACTCCCTTTTTTCCTGATTCTGCAAAAGATTAAGTCTATAGAACCACATAGATATTTTTCTAAATGCTGGGAGCTTGATAGAATTCTTGACCAAATTATCCCACTAAAACATCAAAGTATACAGATTTTGCCCCAAAAGTTTCTAGCAACAAGCCTATCCAATCACTCCAGAACTAGACAAAGTAGAGTGTAAGAAGTTGAATCAGGAACTCAAATGCTCGATTTGTGCTATTATCCCCGCACATCCAGCCAATTAATTATTTTTAGCTTCACATATGCCCTAATCCGCAATCTAGCACTCGTGATGCCTATCCCAGCTTTATGTCTCCCTATGAGACTGGGGCATTTTAAGACTGAATGAAATTAGAAATGCTTCTAAAGCAGCATCTCCAAAATATTATCATGCCCTATTGCAACCTACATTTCTGTCTCTTTGGCCAGAATGTGCAAGGAACTTCAAGTAGTGCCCAGATGTTTTGAGACATTTGATTAGCAGGAGTTATTCCTCTGAAAGTGTGAGAGATTTATTTTGAGATGTGTGCTGTTATTCTGACTGCTGTTATAAAGCTGTGGGTTGTTCTTTCCTTTTTGCCATAGGAGTACTTTATAATTTCAGTATGATTCTCTCTGCATGAAATAATGTACTTTAATGTAGAGTTCCTGCAGCAATCCACAAATACTTCTCTGTGGGATTTTACGTTTCAACCAATTCAATGTACTCATATCACTTTTAAATTCATTTTTACTTACATTTTTATAATGTTCACCCTGACTAGTAATTTTAGCCTCACCATAGATATTTTTTGTCACGTTTCCTTTAAATCTTAAAGCCCCAGAACTCCGAGCCATAAGGCAAAAAATTCTTTTTTTTCTTGGATCCTCATTCTAATATGGAATAACAAGTATTAAATCATAAAATATTAAATAAAAATGAAAGTTTTCTTCAATGTTAACATGATTAGTTTGGATTAAAAAATAAAACAGAATGGCTTTTGCTAACTTGCATTAGTCTGGCTGAAGGTAGAGCAACATTCTTATTTGGATATAGCCTACATATATATTTTTTTCTGACCTCTGGAATGGTTCTTTTGGTTTAAGCTTTTTAATTCCAATTCCAATTTCAATAAACTTTATTGGCATGGCAAGGAATGCAAGCATGGCTAGAATCCATAAATTATGTTTGTGACTCCAGGGCAGCAGGTTTCACAGAGGAAATGGGATTTTTTTTTCTTGCATCTTCATTTTCCATTAAGTAAAGGAAATGGAAGAGAATATTTCAGTCCTAGTAAGACAGAGCAGAAGAGGGGAAAAAATGGACTTCTCAGTGGGGCTGCTTTATGCAATGAGCCATGAGTAGGAAGCAAACACTGTCTTTAAAGAAATAAAAGAAATACCAATTCAGGATTTTATATCAAAATAAAATGTATATATAGGAGAATATATAGGCTCTGTGGGGCCTGATGTTTAACACAACTTTGTGGACACTTTTTAAGAAAAGAAGTTAAAATTAAAAATTAGATTCTGAAGTGAATATTTAAAATGATAAAAGAAATCACAACGAATTATATATTTTAAAAGGCTGACAAGTAAAATAAACCACAAAAATTCAAGGAAAATATGACATTTTAATGAATTCCTGCCTGATTGTAACTCACCTCATGCCCCAGCACCTCTTTATATGACAATTCCTCTATTTTCTATAAATGGAATGAAAAGATAACTTAATCTGTCTTCTATTCTAGAAGATCAAATGAGTTTTAAATTAATGTTAATTTAGAAAACTTTATTTCCATCTCATAAGTCATGGTTGGCAATGTCATGCCATGATGCCCCTATGTTGGCATGTGTTAAAAATAGGTGACTTTAAGAACAGACATACACAATGTTTATAGTACTGCTTTAGGCATGTGTCCTGCAATCTGAGGAGTTCTATAAATTCCATTGCTCATAATTCTCAACAAGAAGAAAAATATGGGGGCGCCTGTGTGGCTCAGTCAGTTAAGCATCTGCCGTCAGCTCAGGTCATGATCCCAGGGTCCTGGGATCAAGCTCCGTATTGGGCTCCCTGCTCAGTGGAGAGCCTGCTTCTCTTTCTCCCTCTGCTGCTTCCCCTGCTTGTGCTCTCTCTCTCTCTCTCAAATAAATAAATAAAATCTTAAAAAAAAAGAAAAAAGAAAAAAAATGTATGCTGCATTTGTAATTGTACATGTTGCATTATTGAGTATATTGCTAACAGAAGAGGACTTCTGTTTTGAGTGGGGATCTTCCTCTTACTTTTAAATGTTCAATATTTGAAAAAATTATCTCAGACTAGCTTCTGGCTCCATGCATTTCAAACTCTTTTTTCTCCATCACCACTGATACACTTCTAGTGTCAATTACTGTAGGGCCAGTTCATATACAATCTCTGTTCTTTTATCTCCATATCATGACCCTGGGTGAGTCAGCACAGAATATTCATGAAAGCCATTTCTACACCAGGACAACCAGGAATAACTTAACTATACATGAAAGTAATTGCAAACCACAAAAATTTATTCCACTAGCCCAGGATTTCTCAATGTTGGCACTATTGACATTTGGGGCCCAATCAATTTTTATTGGTAGGTGTGAATCCCTGTATATGCCAGTAACATTCCCAATCCCCACCTCAGTTGTGACATCCAAAAATGTCTAGTTAACTGAATACCAAAAAAGTCTACCACTATTCCAATATTACTCAGCAGGGCAAAACATGGCACAGGACAAGCTGAAAGGGAAAGAGACAAAGTCTTAAGCAATTGCAGGTATAATGTCTTTTTTCTGCAAATGTTACAAAAGGCTCATGATTACATGAACTATTGTTAGGGACCTCCCAGGGTTTTGGAAGGGGTCCATGAAATGGGGCTTAAAAATTAAGCTTTATTAACTTTACGATAAATTATTTTCTGTTTGTACTTGAGACTTCGAAGAAAATAATGACTTTTGGTATTTGTATGCTCTATTATGCAGGGTTCTCTGAACTTGTCTGAAATGCTCCCAGTGGGCAATAATTGTTTAAATTGGGCCCCATAGGGAAAAACCTAGGTCACTGAATAGTTCTTGGGTTTCCTCATTCATTATTTCTGGCCTTGGTCTCTAGGGTGATGTGGCTAAAGGCCTGTCAGTGAAAAACGTATGTGTAGTGCCCAAGTAAGATTAAGAGACTAAGAGAACAGGGTTGTGGGATTGAGCCCTGGGTCGGGCTTCACTCCCAGCATCGATTCTCTCTCTCCCTCTGCTCCTCCCCACCCGCCCCTTCCCCACCCCCCCCGCTTGCATGCTCTCTCTCTCAAAAAAATAAAAGAATAAAAATAAATAAATGGCACACATGTATATTTACAAAGAGTGTGTGTGTGTGTGTGTATATATATATATATGAAAGAAACTAAGAGTTAAGCTAAATTTGTTTCTTTCCTACAGTGTAATGTTTTGCAAACTTAGTTTTGCAAAAATTAAGGCCTTTTTTCATGGAACACTCTTATCTCACTGGACACTAGTACTATTTGGATAACAGCTTGGTGAATGTTGGTATTGTGGTAAGAAGATGACATTTGTACCAGGAAGTTCTGGGTCAGTTCTTTATTAGCAATGTGGCCACCATGAAGTTAGTTAACCTCTTCAAGCCTTTGAAATCTTATCTGTGAAACTGGGATCAAAATACCTGCCCTAGAGTAGTAGTATGAGGTTTAAAAGTAGCACATAGAAAGTACTTTGTATAGTACCTGACACACGGTACATAAGCCATAAATCACACCTATTAATGTTGAGTGTGTTCCTTGAAAGGACTTTAAAGAAGGATCATTAATCTGCAATCACAGGGAAGATACTTGTATTGAGTTGTAACTTTTCTACTTTTACTTAATGTACGTTGAGTGACTTTTTAGGGAGAATGAAATCTGCTCAAATTTGTTGAGCCCCATGAAGTGCTCAATTGTTTTTTTTGTGTGTGTAAAAATCTCTTGGCTCTAAAAGAAGCAAACAGACGGCTTTTTCTAGTAGAGAATAATTCACTATTAATTTGATATGGAAATAACAGTATTCTTAGTAAGGCTATATACCAAGTATTAACCATGGTTGTGTCCAAGTGGGTAGGAGTTGTAATGTTTCACAAAGTTCTTCCTTTGAATTTTTCTGTGTTATTTTTTAATGAGGAAAAAGTTATTTTTAAATAATAAAAACCCTGAGTTCTTTGGTGCCAAAGTTCTGGTAACGCTCATGCTCTTAGTAGGAGGAGATCGTATCTATTTAGATAGTGCTATACACAGCACAATTCTCCTAAGACCTAAAATTAACCATAGCCTTTAGGACTAAAAAAGAGATCTTAGGGATCATCATTTCCCATGTTTCCTGTGAAATATGAAGAAGTAGATCCCTGGGAGTTTAGGGTACTTGCAAGCAGTGAGTTAATGATAGAACCAGGACTTCTGTGTTTTTCAACATATTTCTGTATAACAAACAATGCAGATCTTAGGTGACTGGGGGAAGGGTCGATTAAAAGGAATGTTGACGATTCATGTACTGTCAGTTCCATTATTCATATTCGAATTCCTTCCAAATTATCCTACTAATGTAATCCCAGCTGCCTTGTTTCTTTGCCTCTTAAAACAAGCTCTCAATGGTAAAAGTCTAAAATAGTCACAGACTGTCTTATAATCTTCCCTTATTCCTTTCTCCCTTCTGGCATTTTTTCCCAGATTCTGAATCTATCTCCTCTCCCCTACCCACAGTGTCTTATGCTATTCCTGGCTGCTTCTCTATCCTGGCCTTTACCCAAAACCTCCCCATTTCAAAGTACTCAAAATTCCAGTTTTCCCCCCTCCTTCCCTAACTCTATCCAACTCCAACTTAAACTTCAAGATTTACCTTGAATCTGTGGTCTTTTCTCTGAAGCTTTTACCTAATTCCCAAGGCAGCATTGGTGGTTTCTCCTCCCAACCATTATCACTTACTAAAATCAAAGTTGTGTTTCTTTCCCCAACCAGTGTGTGAGACTGACAAGTCTTACTCATTTTTGTAACAAGCTAACCTGTAAGAGGATGCTAAATAAAGAGTGGCTGAATGAGTAAATTAGCCTCTGAAGGTAGCTCATCTCTGCTAGATGGTTGACAGAATTCCAATGGACGTATAACTGACACATAGACCTTCTGCTCTACCCTCATGGGGAATATTTGAACGTTTGACAAGACACGTGAGATGATGGCATTTTAGGCAAAGTGACTCTAAAGAGTGCCCCCAAACTCATAACATAGAAGCAATCAAGGTCGCCTCGTACATAGACTGCTCTGGCCTTGAATTGTACAGCAGCTGGAAGAGTCTGGGACCAGGAGCTAGTGAGGCAGCAAAAGCAAAACACTGGGAAATCCTCGGGAGGGATTGGGAAGTTAGAAGAGAGAGGGAGAGATGAGAAAACATGACTGAAAGCAACTAGGATTGGGGGTCCTAAAGCAGTAACTGGCAACAGGAACCTCAGATCATTGTTGCTCATAGAGATTTGGCCACCAAACTGCTCTCTCATTATATTAAGTTAAATACAGCCTCTTCTGTGGTTGACATCAGAATAAATTTCATCCTCCGGTTTCACATTTCAGTAGCAGAAACTGACAACTCAGATCCCAAATTGTTCCCATTAGAAGTGAGAGAAACAGATGGGAGGGGAGTACACAGAGTAAAGATATTTGTCACCCATCCTTGCTAGAAAATGACAGAAATTAATTGCTTCTTCAGCTGTGTTTTTACAGCAGGTTGTTTGTACCTTAATTGTGCCTATCATATTTGCCTTTATTTCTAATTCTTTTTTCCCATGTCATTCTCCCTGGCCTGATATTTAACATTAGATGGCAACTAATGCTCTTGGATGTATAGATCCTTGAGCTCCATCTCTGTTCCCCTCAGTGCCCAGCACAGAGCATTAAATATAGGAAGGAAAAGAGGGAGAAGGAGGGAGGGAAAAATGCAGAGGGGAATGGCCATATTAGGAAGGTATTGGTTAACAAGAAGTGGGTGTATGGGATGGAGGAGTGGAGGTAATTCCATGGGTTGGAGTGGGAAAAATGGAGGCTGAGGGTGAAGAGGCAGAAAAAGGAGATGGTGATGATAGAATAAGTGCAAAACCTAGTTTCAAATTCACTTGCATTTTCTGTGATTATTGCTGAGACTTTTGCAGAGTCTGGTGTTTCAATTTGGATTGAAGTAGTTAAGGCCAACTTTTCAATTTATTCCACTGCTAAATAATTCATCTGCCTTTGGGCTCCTTAGTAAACTGATCAGCAGCTGTATTACTACTGGACAAAATAGCTCTGTGATGGGTCTTGTCACTTACCAACTCAGTATTTCGTCTTGAGAAATCATATCTTTAGATCTGAATCACGTAATTTTTTTTAATGCAGGAGTAGGTTACAATAATTTAAAGGCATTTCTAATGTCTTACCTAGTCTCCTCAAACATGTCCATTTGCTAAGATTTATAGATTCTGTACCAAGATTTATTTTTCTTGACAGTTTTAAGAATTTGGAGGACCTGGTGGGTCATCCTAATCTCTTTCTCTCCAAAATCCAAGGATAACTGGCAGAATGTCACATAGAGGAGGTAGAAACTCAAAAGCTAGTAGGATTCTGTGATTTAGAGATGTATAACTGTAAATTACGTTTTAACCCATAGCTTTTCATAATGCAGAAACCATCCCCATTCCCATTTCACCCTGACAAGTGGTTAATGAGCACATGCTTTAAGAATGCACTATGAAATCTCAGATAAGGCACCCTACCTTTCTGTGACTTGGCATTTTTCATCTAGAAAGATTGAAGAAGCAAGAAGGTAGAACCTTTTGATCTATTCTGTGAATCTGCAAAACTTAAGTACTCATTCTCCTGGGATAGATCCGTTGATCGATCAATTGATTGATTGATTTGCTAATTTAGTGGTAAATTTAGCTCTTAGTTTACAAAAATGAAATTAGTACATTACAATATAAATGAATAAAGAAATCAAAGTGAAAGGAAAGTAGAGTAGACTAGTAAAATAAGACCACCAGAGATTTAGTATATAACAAGGTAGACCAACAACTACATAATTACTAAATATAACTGCAAATTTAGCTGTTTCCTAGCAGCTAAAGTAAAAAAGAAAACAGAATTTTCATGAAATTTTTCATGAAATATAAATTTTTCCTGAAATATATAGTTACAAATTTTTCATGAAGTATAAATATACATGGTTTAGAAAAAAAGTTTTTTCTTACCCATTAACCATACATTCTTTTTTTATACGGAGTCAAAATTTTAATTTTGGTAACATGATTACATTGAACCTAGTCTTGGTTTCAAAAGCAAAATGCAATAAAAGTCTCTCTTTTTTCTGATATTTTTCAGATACTACAATATTAATTGTAATGATGTTTTATTTGTTTATCGTCCATCTCTCTCTGCTAGAGTATTTTTTCTTTTGCCTACTTTGCACCTTACTGTATAAGCAGTACCTAGAATAGTAGCCAGCACTGGGAGGTGCACAGTGAATATTTATTAAGTAAATGAAAAAAAAAATAGGTTGTGCACTTACTCAAACCACCAAATTAAGGATTTATAACCAGTAACTGGATCCTTGGCCATAAACCTGATCACTATTTATTTCCTAAAGCATTTTATGATTAAAAGAAAACATTTTGAATCAGGGTTATAAACTTAGCTTTCCCTTCTTGAATCTATGTAGGAAGGGTAAAATCCCAAACACTCAGATTTTAGATGACTTAAACAGCCCCTGACTGGGGGCGCCTGGCTGGCTCAGTCGACAGAGCATGCTAATTTTGATCTCAGGGAAGTGAGTTCAAGCCCCACGTTGGGCATGGAGCCTACTTAAAAATCCCTAACCTGTTTCAGGGTGCAATCTCAATTTATCCAGGATGCCTTGGATTTAGCTTCACTGATTTCATTGCTGCAATAGGAACTGAGTACTGAGTATCAAATGATGAGTTGTGATTATAAACCATCAATATCTATGGGTATAAATAAGTGATGTTGACAGCTATTTGTCATGCCTAAAAGAAAATATTTCATCAGCAGGAAGAACACAAAAGTATAAACTAATAAGTTGGCATTCTTGATCAATATTGCAGCTATAAGCAAAAAAAAAAAAATAGAAAAGGAATAAAGGAAAAAATGGTCTTCAGTATCTTGTAGCATAATGATACTTTAAACTTCAAATGGTGTAGTAGTTAAGATTTTCTTATTCTGTTGGTTTTTTTTTGTTTTTTTTTTTTAATGTTCTCTCCAGGGATTTCTTCTTTCATTGTCTCAGAATTCTACACTTCTCCTGCCAGACTATTAAACCACTTGACCTTGAAAAGTTTTTTCATCCATCCATCCAATCCATCCATCCATTCTTCAACTATCATTTGAACAACTCTGTGACAGTAACTATTTTATGGGCAGGGATACAATGACAAACAATAGATAATCCTTAACTTCCAGGAAATTAGAGTGACAGCCTATGCACCAATTAAAGTTTGATTCTCAAAGAGGCACTGATGCTCAGAATGAATGACCAACAGATTCACATATAAAAGATTTAAGCAAGTGTATGGGATGACGTGGGTGTGGGCCTTGCAGAAAAGAAAGCAACTATAGTTTCAGCCCTTCAATAGCTTACAGTCTATAGAAGACAACATAATGATAGTTATGACAGAAAATATACCAAATGTAAATGATGGTTAAGTCTCCAAATAACTACTGACAAAGGCTAGCTCCCAGTTTGTGTTTCTCTGATTAAATAATATGATCATATCAGAATAGAATGTGATTGCTAGCATTTATAGCAAAGTAACTGTAACATAATGCTAAGACCTGTATTCATGGCAAATACAGAAGAAAGAAAACTGCAAACACATTTTAAAAATTTTATAAATTTTCTATCACAATCACCTTTTTGTGGTAATTCAATGTACTCTTGCCGTTCAAAATTAGTGTTTTGAAATAGCACACCTCTTAACACTGTAGAATCTGGAGTCAGGGCCTGAATCTGCCCGTTAGCTCCACCAGTTACTTAAGTAGATTGTCTAATCTATCTGAGTATCAGTTTTCTCATTTCTTGTTTGAGCATGTCAAATGGATATAATATCTATAAGGATCAAACGAGATAACCCATGTGTATCAGCTTCCTATTGCTGCTTTAACAAATTATTACAAGCTTAGTGGCTTAAAACTACACACATTTATTATCTCACAATTCTGGAGGTCAGACGTCTGCAGTGTTCTTCACCAGCCTAAAAATCAAGGTGTCAGCAGGGCTGCATTCCATATGGAGGCTCTAGAGGAGAATCCATTCACGTGACTTTTCTAGTTTCCAAAAGCCATTTGCTCATGGTCCCCTCCTCTATCTCCAAAGCTAGCAGTGTAGCATTTTCTCTCCTTTCAGGTTTCTGCTTCCATCTTTACATCCCTCTTACTCTGTTGCTTCTCTCTTAAAAGGACCCTGTGGATCACATTGAGCCCACCAAGATATCCCTCGAGTATATTACCTTTTCAAGATCCTTATCTTAATCACACCTGCAAAGTCACTTTAACCATGCAAGGAAACATTATCACATATTCACATGTTTCAAGGACATGGATATTTTGGGGGGGATAGGATATTGTCATTATTCTTCCTACCACCCCATGTAAAGTGTTTTTTTAAATTATCTAATATTATTTCTTATGTAACACTCCTCTTGTCCAACAAACTTCTCTAAAGTTTATACAAAATAGTTATGTGGCCATTTCACATGCAGAAACTGAAATAAAACTGGGTTTAGACCAACTCAGCCTCTGATTCCTTCCCTAGACTATTGTAGCTTGTCGTTCTCTGACTTTTTGCTGAAATCATTGAACCATTAGTTTATATCAGTGGTAGTTGTCAACAAGTAAAAGGGCTAATTGACTATTTCATTATGGCCCCAAAGAAACTGCATGTGATTTTAATACTCTACTGGGCTCGTAAGGTTACTTCTTAATGAACTGTTTTCTGGGCTTATGTAGTTTAGGAAATTGTGAAGCTTTAAAAGCATGCAAACTGATATTATGAGAAATCTGTATCTTAGGCATCTTCCAACAAGTCTTCTTAGGTGATTTGAAAGCATTCAATAAACAATTTGAATAAATTCAAAAAAAAGAACTGGTCTCCAGGATAGGCATCTATCGAAGTCAACAAGAGACACATTTTGGTCAGTTATCAAGAGCAAGCTACTTCGCAGAAAGCTGGTTTGAGTAAGAAGTTCAAGCTCCAAAAAGTGGTTTATGCTTAGGACTTTTTTTCTGCCTGTCACAACCATCACTTTCTTTTTGTTTGTTTGGTTTTTAGTAATCTCTACCCCCCAATGTGGGGATAGAACTCACAACCTGAGTTCTATCGCATGCTCCACTCACTCACTGAGCCAGCCAGGTGTCCCACAACCATCACTTTCTTCAAGATGTAGCTCAAAACTAGTCATCTCTCAAAAGCTTTTCCCCTTTTCCCTCCAACTGTACTCCACCATGACCTAATACTTGTTTTCTATTCTTTCACATTTAGGAAATGTGCATGTGTGCGAGTGTATTATTACGCACACGCACACGATTGTACATATATATTACACGCACACACTCACACGCACAGTATGGTTTGTTCTCTTATTTTTTTTTTTGTCTGTTAAATTCAAATGTAAACTACAAATTCTCCTGTACCCCCCATAGCGTAACTAGCACTGTATTGTACACTTAATAAATGCTTGCAAATGACAAAATGAATTCTTTGCTTTAGTTTAAGAGGACTTCAGCACTGAAATGAGCCCCTATGTTTGTGTGTAGGTTTTAATGGCTCTTTTTCTTGTCAGACTTCCTCTGGTTATGAATGCTGTGGCAGCACCAACAGTGTAAAGGGAAGATTTTATTGGAGAACATTTGGAGGATTAGAAAAATCTCCAGAGCCTTGGAAGTACCACATTGTGTGTTCAGAATTCTATTTTTTTCTGTCTCAAGAAAAGAATAAGCAGAGAAGAAAGATGGCAAGATCCACAGGGTTCCATATGTGGAGCTAGCCCCCAACCCCCTTCAGAAGTAAGTAGGAGGAAGGAAGAAGCATAATCATTAGAGAATTTCTCATTCAGCTGTGTTAATTCTCCTCAGGCTGCAACTTTGCATATGAGCTCTTAACCCTGAAAAATGTATTATTGCATACATGATGAATTTAATCAGTTGTAAGAGTTATCTTCTTTCCTGGTTTTACTAAAATAACAAACAAACAAAAAAATATCTCAGGATAATTGGTCCATTCAGACCAAAAGAATTCAAACTATTCAGTGGGATACTATGTAGCTCATACCTTTATACCCTTTTTCCTCTAGTGAGCCAGGAGAGAGAATAAAAACCACACACACAATTTTTCCTTTCCTTTTCTTTTCTTTCTTTTTTTTTTTTTTTTGGCATGGAAATTACTTGCTAGTATAAAGGGTAGATAAAGTACCCTATAGTGTTCCAGAAAACATAATTTATCAACCACCTACTAGGATACTATGAAGACCCTAATGTTTTTTCCCTCTGAGTTCAATCTTTTATTAACATCATTAGACTAGGCTTTTTTGAAATTGAGGAGAGCCTCTGAAGTCAGAATACACCAGTTCTGGAAGTGATTGTCACTGTCCCCATCCCTCCACCTCTATCCAATTCACACTTTTATGATTGGCTTCCTTTTTGACCCATGCTTGTTAATTATATCCAGCTGTAGGCAAATTGCTCTTCCAAACTGGCAACACCGAGCTCTCAAGCTGCTCAATTTTTTTTTTTTCTTCCCTGGATAAAACCTTTGGAACATGCATTTTCTTGACTAGTGTTTCTGAACTAATCCCCAGTTATGGATTTTTTTAAAGGGTTCAAGGGACTCACAAAATAACTGTGGTTTTGAATACAGTGCATTTCTTTCCGTTTGATCCAAAATTACCTAAGAACATGTAGAGAGAAGAGTTTCCTTAGAGACTTAGGCACACGGCCATCACTATTCAATTTGTTCCTGGATGTTCTGATGTCAGTATCTAAGTAGTAATTGGCCAGCTCCCAGCACTACTCCAGGGAGCAATTGGGCTCTGCCCTACAGTGGAAGACCCAACACCCACCCAGAACAACAGTTTTCAAAGACCTAACAGGCACTTTTTTTTTTTTTTTTCCTTTTCTGGAAGTCCCTGCTCTGTTCAAGGGCTTTATGGTCAGAAATTCCCTGCCCCTCCCTTCCTGGATACATACATACCCATGCAAGAATATTACAGCAAGAAAATGCTTCTAGGTTGTTTTTCTTTTCTTTTTCTTTTTTCTCTTTGCAAAGAGAAAATAGAAGCTCATTTCCACCTGCCAGCCTAAGAGGCTCGGTCTGGTGAATTGACATTGAGAATTTTGCATCTAACTCAAATGAACATTTTTAGAGATGAGAACGAAGTACATAGTCATTGGCAGGAAGGTAGGAATGAGATTGACAGTCAGAATGCCCAGGTCAAAGAGACAACTCTGCTATTGACCGTGTCAAAGCTTGGCCAATTTTTTAATCCCTCTAAGCTTTGGTTTTCCTTGTCAGTTAAGTGAAATTAGTAAAACTACCTGCCCTGGCTTCAATCTTCCTAGGGTTTGATAGACTGAGGATAGATTGTGATCATGTGGGTGAATAAGCATTACAAACTGAAAAGCATATGTAAGCAATTAATTATTATTAACAAGCTGAGAATATGATCTAATTGCTTATAAACACATGCTGTGGGTACTCATGGTCTGTCACTGGGTAAATAAAAACTTTGCTTCTGCTGGGTACAGATTTGTGCATAATCCTTCAGTGGAATGAGAGAAGGAAAATTACATTTACTCAGCAACTATTTTTGTCCAGGCCCTTTTATATCTATACCTATAATTGAATTTATATCTATATTAAAAATTTATAGAGTTGACCCTTGAACAACACAGGTTTGAACTGCACGGGTCCACTTATATGCAGATTTTTAAAAAATAAATACAGTGCAGTTTACTGTAAATGTATTTTATGATTTTTTTAACATTTTCTCTCTAGCTTTATTGTAATAATACATATAACATACAGAATATATGCTAATCAACCATTTATGCTAGCCATAGGTTTCTGGTCAACAGTAGGCTATTATTAGTTATGGTTTTTGGAGAGTCAAGTTATATGAAGCTTTTTGACAGTGCAGGGGATCAGTGCCCCTAACCCTCCAGTTTAAGTCAACTGTATTTTTTTTAGTTATCTGAAAATCTGATTGATTAGCCTCATTTTCATATGAAGGAAATTGAGATATAGAGATATTAAATGTTAGTTGGCAGTGTTCCCCAAACTCTGTTCCCTGAAATCCTACTTGTGAGAACTACTTCTTTATTAAAGAGTTCCATGGTCCAAAACTTTGAGAAACTGCATTCTTTTCCCCCCTCCAGATTCACAGTGCCTAATACCATATTGATAACCATGGAAAAAGTACTACATAGTAAAGGAGACTGTTTTGGTAAAGGAACCTTTTAACTTTGCTCAATTCAGAGTTCTCCAAGCTTATCTGATCTTCAGACCTTATTTTCCAATATACTTACGAAATTTTGATAAAACTGGGATTCCACAGAAAACATTTTCCCAAACACAGATCTAAATTGATGACTGGAGGTACTGTGTGGTAAATCTGCAATCCGAATACAAACCTGTCCTCTTTAGAAGATATACTCTCACCATATACCCCGAATTGTAGGAAAATAGAGAAGGGCAATTATGAAATTTTATTATTCTATATCTACTACTAATTTTATCAGTATTATGGTTTATGGGGTTTTTTTTCATTCTTCATTATTTCTCTGTTATAATCATAGTACATTTTGATTTTTGTCTTCTATTTTTTTTTACTGTAGTAAAACATATATTGCATACAATTTTACCATGTTAACCATTTTTAAGTATACAGTTCAGTGGCATTAAGTACACATTGTTGTACAGCCATCACTACGGTGCATCTCCAGAATGTTTTCATCTTCCCAAACTGAAACTCTATACAGTCTTCTGGTGTTTTTTACCCAACATTTTATCATATGCATTTTCCCATGTTGCAACTTGCTCCTTTTTTTTTTTATAACTTTCATTTTAGTGACTCTGAGATATTCTATCTAGATAATGTTCATGAATCTGCCTATTGTTAGACATTTATATGATTTTCACCTTTCTCTTTTGAAAATCACAAATATCTTTGTGTATACAACACTTTCCATATTTTGGCCTATTTCCTTAGAATAGCCAATAGATTGAAGAATATGAACATTTTAGTGATTTTTAATACATGTTATCTAATTTTTTCTAAAAGTTATACCAAATTTATACTTCTTCTATGAATTGATAGATATATTCATTCATTCTATTTTCTGTGAAATAAACAGAGATCTAGTAAGTTCTAAATACTTGCCAAATACCTTGCGGAAGAAAAACATACTCTCCTCAAAAGATTTCAATCCACTCTGGCCAGCATTAGTTATTACAGCCAGCATTCGTGACAACTAAGGACAAAAGGACTGATTTACTTGTCTAAAAGTTTTATTTTATTCCTTTGACTTTCAGTGAGAAGTTGTTCTTGCTACTTTGCTGATTCCTTTTGAGAATTTTCTTGCCTTTCCTTGTTTCCCCTTACTTTTCACTCAGATATGTGCTGATGACCAAATTACTTAATCCCTAATCTTGTTTCCTCATTGGTCAAATAGGAGTAATAATTGTACCAATGTCAAAGGGTTGTTGTCTGAACTCAGTGAGATACTGCCTATCTTAAGTCGTGCCTCGCACATTGTAAGTGCTCTGTAAACATTGCCTGTTACTGTTATTACTTCCAGGATAGATAAAGTGAAATGAATCTTCTATCAGTTGACCCAAGGAACAAGCATGGTAAGAACTGTGTGTGGACTTTCCCCTGGCCCTGTATGTCAATTTTTCAAACAAGTATTTTGTGTGTTTAAACAAACAAATCTACCAAGTCATGAACTTCCTTCATCTTTCTTTCCAAGAATAGAACAGGTGAATTAGTATACGGGTGGTGGGTTTTTGTTTGTTTTTCCTGAGGCATATTCCTGCTAAATTTTACAAAGTTCTGCTTACTGCTTCAAAGGAAAGATACGCCCTTCAGTTTTTTGTTACTTAGGATTTAGGAATGTCCCTCAATCAAAGAAATAGAACAGTGATAGGTTAGTGAGTTGAAAAAAAAATTGTACCCTGCACCCTAAGGAAAAATGAATTTTATTGTGCTGAATTGAATTGACAAGCATTGGGCTACTCAGTGTGCTAATGAGCCAGCCAGGAGACTCCAAATTCTGTTTAATCAAGCTTCTACTCTTAGCAAAATTTTTAAAAAGTCTTTTTCTTCCTGATCTTATACATATATATGTATATAGATATATTTCCAGTTCTATCATAAACTTGGTCATTGATAGCGAGGAATACATGGCTCGGTAAATAAATTATATGAATGTTAAATTGAATTTCACATTGTGTTGTTTACAAAGACTAAAGATATGAGTACTTGACAGATGTCAATCAATAGGTTCTATTGTTCTAGGAATTGTATATATGACATTAAAATTCTTAATAAAAATATCTATTCAATTGTGACCACATCTATTTTACTTGAAAATTTTACAAAATGGATATACTGCGCAACCGAATAGTCTGTTCACAGAAGCAAGTAAATGTGGCATATGGTGAAACCACTTCAAGCTGCTGAAGAACTAGCAAACTGTAAAATACTTTACTGTCATAATAGAGCATCATTTTCCTCCGGATGAAATCATTCGTTGCCGTTTTCATTGTCAGTGTAAAGTCCTTTCGTTAAATACTTCTGTCTTAAGTACCTATTAGATATTAAAAACATAGCAAAAAACCTTTTTTTCTACTCCCGCAGACCTGTGGGAAAGGAAAAGATACTAAACCCTGATGCAGTTCTTAGGTTCTTCCTAAGGGAAGAAGCAGAAAGAGGCCGGAAGGTTTCAGAACCACAAGCAAAGTCAGCGAAGCAGAGCGTAAAGCCAAATATTCGGCAAATGACAAATAAACCAGAAAGGAGACACGCCAGCTGCTCCCACTGGAAAGTTACCGAACGTTTATTTTGGTTCAAGTTTTATTTTTATATCATAAGGAACAATAAGTTTTCTGTGGGGGTGGGGTGTCTTAGTCCTTATTACAGGAATAAAGAACAGTGAGTTTTCAGTGCAGGTGGGTGTTTCCCTACACTCCCGCTTCTTCGTACCGGCATCCGCTCCGGTGGGACCTCCACCGCGGGGACAGGGAAGCCCAGGACGCCTCTGCTCGGGCGCTGGGGCTTTCTCCGCGCTCCTCCTCTGTGGTCCCGCCACACTGCTTACCGAACACTCGCATCTCAAACTCCGATTTCTGCAACAGGGTAGCCAACGGCGCGGGTCCGCTTTCCCGCCCGCTCCCCCGAGCGGCGGCGGGCGGCGAACAAAGGCGGCGAGAGGCGCGCGGCGCGCGGCCGGAGCTGGCGCGCGTCTCTCCGGCAGGAGGCGGCGGCGCCGCGCCAGAGCCTACATTCCTCAGAAGCTGCCGGGGCCGGCAGGGCGACGTCACCCCCGGCTCCGCCCCCGTCCCTCCCGGAGCAAAGTAACTCTTGACTAACAGGAGCAGCCTCCGCTGAGCATGGAGAGCTGCCGCCGCGGCCGGCCGGCGACGCGGGAGACGCTTGCGCCCCAGAGGTAGTTTGGGGACCGCGAAGAAGGAAAAAGTGCCGGCGGGCGGCTGTGGACTTCCCGCCCTCGTCCCGCGAGGCCCGGCTGGCACCTCGGTCGTGGATTTCGCTGCGATCCACCCGGCAGCGCTTTGCAAAGCTGCTTGAAACTTCTCCCAAAGTCGACATGGATACGGCGGCGGCGGCGCTGCCTGTTTCTGTGGCGCTCTTGCTCCTCTCCCCTTGGTCTCCCCTGGGGTCGGCCCACGGCCAGTTCTCCGCAGGTGAGTGGCCCAGAAGGTGGGCGTGTGGGTGGGTGAGGGGGGGCGTCCGGATGCCCGACGAATGCCCCCCGGCCCGGGGCTCGCGAGGGCTGGAGCCGGCTCCTCGCCAGGGCCGGGGGGCAACGATTCCGGGGAAGCTTTCGCGGCCCGGGCGGGAGCACAGGGCAGAGGGAGAGATGTCCCCAGAGTTTGTGCTAGGTGGGACGCGGGGCACCGGGCTGGGCGCCACTTGGCTCAGGTAACTTTCATCTCCGCGACCCATTGTTCCTCTCGAAGGCTCGCTCGGGGCCAGGGCTGGCAGGGCTGCCCGGGAGTGTGGGGAGACATTGCTTTTCTTGGGAAATTGGTAGCCTCCGCGTCCAGCGCACGCTGCACCACGCTGGGGAAGAGGGAGGAAAAAGTAGTTACGACTCGGGAACGGCTACTCTGTTGCTAGTGGTGCGGGCTTGTTGCTGTTTGCCTCTAGAGCGTTCAAGAAAAAAAAAAAAAAAATTCCCCCCCCCACTCCCGCCCGGGAAGCCATTGTCAGAAATGTGGAGACTGGCAGGGACTGACCTCGGCGCGCTTTGCCAGGTGCTTTTTGTCCCGGGAATAACCTCCCTTGACTATTGTCTAACTACTTCCCCGTCCCTCCCCCAGTCCCTTTCTCCTCCCCCAGTGTTGGCTGCTCCTGGTTTTGCCCTGTGCGTTAGGGCACTGCGTGGAGTAGGTTCCGTGTGTCTGCTGGAGGAGCTTGAAGATGTTTTGAAATATGATTCTAAGGACGCACACCGAGCAGTCCTGGGCAGCGAGGTCTGGGTGCCGGGCGCGGGGAGCCTGACCCCGGCTGAGGCAGCCCGCTCCTCCGGGGGAGCCCGCCTCGGGGATGGGGGCTGCGAGCGACAGCCGGCAGAGTACAAAGGGAGGGATGGTGTGCTCCTGTAGGTTGGCTCTTTGGGTTCTTGGTAAAGCCACTTACAGAAGTCCGTGAAACCCCGTCTCTCTCAGTCCCGTCCTCTGCCCTTCCAGTTTTGTTCTTTTCTGTTAGTTGCTTCTTTCGTTCTCTCCTCTTGGGGCTCTGAAGTTTCACCAGGTGGGCGCTGGGGAGCGGGCTCCCGGGCGCTTGTCTGCTGCTCGCGGGTCCTGACAACTTTTCTGGCCAGTCCACCCAGCTCAGCTTGGCTGGCAAGCGCATCTGCTGCCCTGGGTCTTGGTGCGGGTGGTGACGGAGAACACCGGGAAAGTGACAGCCGCGCTCTTGGCTGAGGCCGCAGGGTCGGAGAACGAACTTAACTTTGCGCCTGTCAGTTTCTCTCCTTGTTGTGGCTGCCCTGTTTCCTGGAAATAAACTCAGATTGTTGTGACCGGGAGTAATGTTTATTTCCCTTACATCCCCTCTTCCCCACCGTAGAACGCTATCAAAGGAGTTAGACCGCAGATGCAGGTGGCAGCATGTGTTGTGCTCTAAAGCAGATTATGAAATGCAGCGTGTAGAGGAAAGCCATGTCTATTGGTGATGTATGCAGGACAACAGGTCTATGCAATGAGTGATCCGATGGCTTAATTTAATTCTTTCTGGAGTAAGCATCACTACTGAATGCATCTCTGACATATCATGCCGGTTGGTATTGGAACCGTGCTTGATGTAAGCCATTATGTGCAGGCAGGTTAGAGTGGGTATTGATTTCTGCACAGTGTTTGTCGCTGCACCGAGAGCCTGTGCTTCAAAAGGCATGTACTTGGTTAATTGAAAGTTTGAATTCTACCAGTTGCATCATTAGACTTACATGTATTCAAGAGTTTCGACTATTAACGTCTCAACAGCGGATGGGTATATTTTCAGCAGTAAAGAAACTTTTATATTTCTCGTTTCAAATGTTATTTACCCTTTAGTAGGTATTAAATTCCCTCCAACAGAATGTGCAGATGAGCTTTTCTGATCTCCGGAGTTTAGGTATCGCTAATGAACAATTGCGTTCTCAGACATCCAGTTCTAAGTAATTTTACCAAATATGCCTGGCTTTGCTTTAGTGACAAAGTGAAACCTTTGACTTTCAGTTATGTTTAAGTAAGAGAATGTGCAGTCCTAATAAATGCAATTCTTGTAGAACTGTATCTCAAAAATTTTGCCATTCAGGATTTGCATGCTTTTTTCCCCGTTTAAAGTCAGATTGTGAATCTGCCTTTCTCCATGAATTAAAAGTTTGTTTTGTAAACATTTTCGTGTTCTGGTTATCCTAAGCCACTTGGTATTCTACTATCATCAGATTTTATGGCAGTCAGATTTGTTGTAAATACATAAATTCAGAGATTGAAGGTGTATTTCTTTCTTGCTGTTTTTTTTTCTTGGATTCTACTTTAAATAATGAACTTTTAGTTCTTTTGAGAAATTTGAATAAAATGCTTTAAAAGTCTAAAACAAATATATATTCAAATTTTTGAATATCCTGTTAAATAGGTCTTTTAAATCACATCCATTAAGGCCAATTTACCACTTTTAGATATTATGATGTGGTTTCTAATGTAGTACACTTCAAAAGCAAATTTTGAAAGACTAAGGATTGTTGGATATGTCATATACTCATCCAGTGTTCTCTCTTTAAACCACAAATTTAATAATATTTTTATCACTGGGACTTTTTCCTTAGTTTTTGGAATGAAAGTGTAAAAATGCTGCATGGTGAGCCTCTTTAAAACCAGAACAGCCTGTAAATATCAACTTGCGTTATTTTAGCTTAATCTTTCACTTAAAATTATACTAGTGTCCTACCTGGGGAAACTGAGGAATAGAAGCACAAAGATGCACTGACATTCATGGGGTTGTGTAGCTGTTATCTCTTGATATTATAACGTAAGACAGTTTTCTGTCTTGGGACTCAGATGCCTGACAAAACCAGTCACAGAGAAGTTACTTGGAAACTCAGCTTTCTCATCTGTAAGATGGTGATAATAATACCTGTCCTAACCTTTCCACCTGGTTTTTATGAAATAATTTATGTGAACTGGCACTGTAAGTTGTAAAGCATTATGCAGCTCTCTGGAGTGTAGGCGTCATACATTAAGGTAGCTAAGTGCCTTGACTTTAGTCTCCTTGGCTTGCTCCCACACTCGCCTAGTGAGGACAGGCTGTTCAGGAGAGTGTGTGTGTGTGTGTGTGTGTGTTTCCTCTGCCAGTCATTCATTTTAATCATTATTAAACATAAACATCCTAGATTGGCCAGACTCTAATTTTATCAGTACAGTGAGAGAAATTATCCTTAATTTTTTTTTTTTTTTTTTGCTTACCTCATGTAAATTGTTATTTGAGCTCTACCTGTGGAAGAGTCGTTATTAACATTCCTAACAATAGAAGAAATATATAGTCATTTGTTTAGCTGTTTGTTCAACTGTTGGTTGTTCAGCTTTTTCATCAGAGTATGGAGAAAAAAATATGCAGCGTTTTAGATGCAGTCTTATCAATGACCTAGAGAGGGACTATTGTGTCTCTAGTATGATGTGAGCCTGGAAATGCAGCTCAAGATCCTCACTTGATCTAGTTCCTGGCATGTCACACTGTAAGTGTGCACTCACTTGATCCCTTAGGACCTTGCAACTCATCTAAACAATGCCACTTTCCTGGTGTCTGACTCCTTGATGTCTCTGTATGTGAAGTTAATTTCTTTCATACTTACTACCTACTAGGAAAATACATCAGAAACCGCTTGTTTCAAGGTTTGTGCGCCGATTTTCTGGTTTTGATTGACCAGAATCGCTCAGTCCCTCAGTTCATTAAAACTATAAATTTTAACACTAGTAATGATATATAAGTGGACATTTCCAGGACTGTTTTTTCTCTCACTATTCTCCATACATCTGACTCTGCTGATTTTCCTAGATTGCAAGATGTCGTTTTGTGTCTGGCCTACCCAGACGGGAAGAGGCAGGTCTGGCTGCTATTTGGGCTTGGCATGTGTGCTGCTGACAGCTCTTCTCTTTGTACTCATAAACGCGAATTTGAAAAATAAATCAACCCCTCTGCTGCCCTGCCCCTCCCCCACACTCCTTCCCACTCCTCTTTAGCAACAACAAAGCCCGCATGCACATAGCCAACATCACAGTCTTTTTGTTCCTCCTAAATAGCTGGACATGTTCTTAAAAACTGGAACTATGACTCAACCACTATGCAGAGTGAACGCCAGTTTTCCCATCAAATCTCATATTTCTACCAGTGATGGTTTACTACACATTTTTATGGCCTTTAAAAAACATTTAGTTCATGTGATAAGGGTCCTATATAGAGAAACTGTGTTGTTGCCTACCAGTGCTTTTGAAGTCCCATGATCTAGGTCTGTTCAAGGTGGTGTTAAAGACAGTGTAAATCATGCTAAATATGGATACTTCTAGAGGCATGGAAAATGCTGTCCTCATCTGCCCTGTGCTATTCCCATTTCCTCTACTTGCTCTTCATGGAGGGCAGGAAGAGGATTGCTGCAGGACTGAGAGCAGGAAACATCAAGAGAGTTTACAGATTGCTCTTAAGGACAAAACAAAGAACACTAGGATTCTGTGTGTGTGTGTGTGTGTGTGTGTTTGATCTTTTATTTACTTTTCTAAAGAGGGGAAAAAAGTACCTTATTTTTTATTTGTTTATTGGAGTCAGCCTTTGCCTTTGTCCAAACACATTCATTTCTTATTCTGTAGATGTAAAAATTTCCCTCTGTGTATTCCTCTCAGACTTTATCCTTTGATCATATGTATTTATTTTGTGTTCCGTTATCAAGTGGTGTTTCTCTTTGTCTAAAAAGGTTATAATTGCTTTTGAACATGACTTGTTTTTTCACCAAAACTCATGCTGTTTATCATGGTTACTGAACGATGATATCTTCCCAGTTCATGATGTCTTAAACTGGTATTTGATAACAGAGTAAGTAAGTCTGTCCATCAGGCTAATTTTAATTTTAATTGAAGCCAGAAATAAAGTTGTAAATCGATGAAATGATATTTTAATGTCACAGAGTGTTTGTGCTTAGGTATCTCTGAATGGAAGACAGACTTTAAGTTCCTTTTTGTAAGTGGGGATAGAACACATTTGAGGACCATATTGCCTGTTATTTTGAGATGAGTGAGATAAGTTATATACAACTATGCTTTGGAAAATGGAAAAAATGGAAAAAAAAACGTGTTTGAATCTTTGATAGCGGTGAGAACTCTGGAGGTAGATAGTTTATAAACTTTAAGCTCTATCTTAGGAGAGATGTGTTTTTATGAGCAATGCTCTTAGGGAAACTTTGTTCCACATACGAGTTTTTCTTAGTTCCATGAAGATTCTGTTGAGAGAGGGATGTTTATTTTCCCTGAAGTAGTCTTATGGGATATTCTTTTGTAGTTAATATTTTAGTAATAAAAACTGAACATACATAATTCAACCTAGTTTTGTGAGGTTTTGCAGAGTGTTGAGGTTCTGGGAAAACAGTGGGCTCAGGGTGTAAGACCGTATCGATCCTGTTGTGGAACATTGCCATTTTACCACTTAACTCTGCTTGGAGTTTTTGGCATTCTCGGCTGTGTGTTGATAATCCATAAAAATTACGAATGGCTTATTTTGTCACTTACAATTGTTTTAGGAGCAAATTAAGTAGTCCTGAGTGAAATAATCCATGTTTCCACTTTATATGATTGTAGAGCTCTGGTAATAAAAATGATGAGCAGGGCAGTGCTGGCTGAATTTTTCTACAGGTTAGTCATTCTAGGAATTATCTTAAGAGGAATGCAGATAGAAATAAAGCCAAATAAAAGAATGTCTAGGTGAGTTCTTATTTGCATTTATTTTGTTGGGAAAGCTGAAAGATATATGTATTTTGTACACACACACACACACATACATATCTTAACAGTGATAGAACTTCATTGTCCAAAGGTTTGGGTGAGAAGGAAGCTAAGGACATCTACAGATGGAGTCAAACTCCTGTACTTCTATTTTGGAAAGAGTATTGCAAATAGATAATTACTTTGCCTATTTCATAGATGAAAAAACTGAAATGGATGAACGAACTATATAGTATATAATACGTTGTACTATACTTTTAATAAGAACGTAATAAATCTTCCTCCGGATTGGTGTTTATTTTTATAAACCCTTCCCAATGCAGCCTGCTCCTTAACCAGCTGCTTGCAGGCTGATTCTCCAAACCCTATCCAGAGCAGCAGCTGACCAGCTGCAGAAATTCCCGTAATCCTTGTTGGGTGGTGGGGTGACCTAGCAGCTGCTTCATACGGCCACAGCTCCTTGATATGATTCGCCTTAGGTCATTCAACAAATACAAGAGTAGAGAGGAAGCCCCACCTAGGGATTGATGGCTGACTGCCTCATGGTCACTGGATTCATCAACTCCAAGGTGCCCTAGAATTTTGCTGCTTGAATGTGGTCCATGGACGAGCAACATCAGTCTTGGGAACTTGTGATGATCTTGTGGTCACTTATCAGAGCTCTTCTCAGAACTACTGACTCAGAATCTGCATTTTAATAAAATCCCCAGGTGATTTGCTTGAACATGTAATTTTGAGAAACACTGCTTTAGGACAAAGAAAGCTCAGCTTGAAAAGATTTGTCACATGCACTTTACTGTAGAATTTTAAGAGTATTGTGAAGGGATTAATTACAATATGAAACAAATTTCCCTGGAATTATATTTCTGATCAGTATTTACTTAATTATAATTTAATGCCCCAGACACATCAAAACAACAGTACTATTCACTTTTTAGAAAGAATACTCAGAGATTTTGAAAGAAGTATTTTCATAAGAGAATAAAAATAAGGCTAAATGGTTTTGGCTATGAACATGTTGTGTGAGAATATTTAAAGGTAAAGATATTATCAAGGAACCAAACATGATACAGGCCAATAATTTTTATTTAGCATATTGATATGTTGATACAGGAAATGATATTCCCTCTGGTAATAATAGTAGAAGCAGTTTCTTGTTTTATATTTCTCTTTTTCTTCTGAGTGTAATATAAGGATCTTTGTAATAAGGAGCTCATTTATAGGACAGTCAAATTTAATGAATGGGAGTTAGGTAGAATGCATTAAATATCACTGGTGTTCTTTTTACTATCTTTTGTGCTCATATTTAAGAACAGATTCTTGTCAGTTTTCTCAAGAGAAAAATTATGATGTAATAGACAGTGTACAGTATTCATGTCAAAACACAATTTTACTTGCATTTTATAGCTTGCTTTAGCATTCTTTTAGAAAATGAATTTTCCCAGAAGACCTAATTGCCTTCTTATTAATGAGCCTGTAAGTGTGTTTTGTTACCCATTTACTATTCTAAACGTGTCTACTTTGGCTGGCTGTTTTAACAGTGAAGTCTCTGATTAAATCACGACTGCTATATTTGTTTTTGCCATTCACTAGCGATTCAGAATATACCGGCATAATGACATGGTTATGGCAGAGACTAATGGAAAACAAGAAATATAAATTAATGTTAACCTATAATAGTTGGTTGAATTATAATATTGGGAGCGGGAGTTTGGGGAAATACACAACAGAATTCTCTGCACGTTTGACTGGAAATGAAAGTCTCTTAACCTGTGTTGTTTGAAATACAAAATATATAGTTGCTGGATTCATAAATAAACTATAAATCAATGATCTCCATGTTTACTTATTCTAGACACTGGTGTTTAAAGGAAGAGGTTTAACTGTAGATAGATCAGTGCTTGAGTGGAGCTTAGCGATGGAGAGAAACCCAGAAAGGTACTTCCAAACATCTTAAAGAGCTTTAGAGGCTGAAGAATCTGACTTGTTACATTTTCTAATTTTACTAAAAATTTTAGAGCTTTCTCTTTGTACTACTTCTACTTTTATTCTTGTCAGCAGTAATTAAGTTCATTTATTCTCTCACACGTTGGAGAAGAGCGGTTGCAAAAACAACAATAGGAGCTGCCATGCACTGAGTGCCTACGACCTGCCAGCCCTTATGGTCCATGTTTCACGTGAATTTAAATCCTCGTGATAATCCTTGAAGATTGGAATCCTCTCTGCTTTGCAAACTGAGGATTCGAGAGGTTAAGTAATAACTTGCCTCAGGTGACAGTGTGAGGAACTAGTCAAGCCAAAATTCATTATTGAATATATACATATATGTAGCAGTTAGGCATTTTTTTTTTTTTTTTTTTTGGTTGCATGTTGGCAGAAAATGCAACTCAGACTGGTTACAACAAAAGAGGAATTTATTTTCTCTCCTGACCGATGATCAGGTGCAACTTGACTTAGAGGTCACATAATTCCACTGGGATATGACCTCTTTCTGCCCGCTCAGCTTCCCTGTGGGGCACTCCAGGAGCTTCATTCTTAGGCTCCATGTAGAGCATGGTAGCTTTGGCAGCTCCCATACCACAAGATTCTCGGTTCAAGTCTAGTATGAAAATGTGTACTTTATGTGGCGGTTGCACCGGCGAAGGACCTGAGGTTCACTCTGATTAGATTCAGTGACTCAGAGACTCCAGCTGAGGGGAAGTAAGTGCACTGATAGGCTTAGTTGACTAGAATTCTGGGTTCAGCTCTAGATCCTCACTCAGGTCACATGGACTGATGGGGGTGCCATGGATCAAACCATCAGTTATCAACAGATCTGGGGATGAGTTCTGGAAAGACAATGGAACTACAGTGTGATTGCTCAAGATAGAATTAAATAAGTCGTGAGAAGTAAAAGCAAAGAAAGCGGGGTGCATCCTTTGACGGGGAAGAAAGTATATGGTGAGGAAAAGACAGTTGCATCAGAGGGTTCCCAGCTCTGGACCACTAAGTAGTAACATTAAGACATAGTGACCTAAACCTTAGTCTCTAAGGGGAAGAGGGCGGCGGAGGAAGAGGGGAAAGAGGTACTTTGCACCTGGCAGTTTTGTGTGCCTTGAAGATCAGTGGTTCATGATTTTTGAAGTGTTTCTTTTTTGGTTTATCTTCTAAGCCATGCTTTAAAGCATGAATTTTATTATTGTTTTTTTTTTTTTTTAAAGATTTTATTTATTTACTTGAGAGAGAGAGAATGAGAGAGAACACATGAGAGGGGATAGGGTCAGAGGGAGAAGCAGACTCCCTGCTGAGCAGGGAGCCCGATGTGGGACTCGATCCAGGGACTCCAGGATCGTGACCTGAGCCGAAGGCAGTCGCTTAACCAACTGAGCCACCCAGGCGCCCCATGAATTTTATTATTTTCATTATTTTATTCTCTTTACCTCAGTATTAAATAAATCCAACATTAAAAATTCACAGAATTTTAAGTGCTGAAAGGAACTTTAGACATTAATACCCCTTCATTTGATATCACTTGTCCAAAGTCATACAGCTTGGAAGAACTTAGCTCAAATTCAAGATTTTTTTTAAGGATTTATTTATGTATTTTAGAGAGAAAGAGAGAGTGTGGTGGGGAGGAGCAGGGAGAGAGGGAGAGAGAGAATCTCAAGGAGACTCCACGCTAAGTGCAGAGCCTCACGTGGGGCTCGATCTCATGACCCTGAGAGCATGACCTGAACTGAAATCAAAAATCGGACGCTTAACTGACTGAACGACCCAGGCACCCCTCAAATTCAAGATTTTTATTTTTTATGTCAGTATCGTCACCAACATATACATTGTTTTGCTTAATGGTAGTTTATACAGGTAGTTAATTATTTAGCTTTTTTAAAAATTATTTTGGTTTGGGGCACCTGGGTGGCTCAGTTGGTTGAGCGACTGCCTTCGGCTCAGGTCATGATCCTGGAGTCCCACATCGGGCTCCCTGCTCAGCAGGGAGTCTGCTTCTCCCTCTGACCCTCCCCCCCTCATGTGCTCTCTCTCTCTCTCATTCTCTCTCTCAAATAAATAAATAAAATCTTTAAAAAAAATTATTTTGGTTTGTATTTTGAAGTTCTAAAACAATGTTTCCAAATGCAAACCTGACTTAATGATTGGCTTTAATTAAAATTACAGTCCAAATAGGAGGTGATAATAATTAATATGTCTGTGAATAAAAGAGACCATCTTAGATAACTGCTTGGTTTTCAGTTATCCTACATATCCTACATATGTACATGAATAGGTATTTGCATGCATGCATTTGTTTATTTTTAATAGAAGCCAGTGGGTAAGCTAAGCTGTGATAAATGATGCTAATTGACACAGAGAAATAGAACCTAGTCACTCTTCACTTTGAAAACTAATTTTGAAAAACTCAGGAGGTGAAGGTGTACTTGTTTATAGTTTTGATCTTCTCCCCTCTGCTGCCTAACTTTATAATGCATATCTGTACAACATGGGATATTCAAGAGTTGCTATACGATAACTGGGGTACTCGATAATGAATGAAATGTAGGGAAGTAGCAGGTGTTTGCCCAGCCTTCCCCACTTACAAGGAGAGGTTTATCCAGCCTGTGTTAGATACACATCTGTGCTGGTGGCCTAAAGCTGAATGTGACTGAAGACCAGGGCCTCAAACGTGGTTGTGCCAGTTTAGACCAGAGTGTCATGCCCATGCACCTCTCTGACAGAGCAGCTGGCCTGGCAACACAGGGGTGAAGACAGTGGTTGTGGAAGATTTATTGACTGGAGCATGCTTCTGTCACTGGAGGTGTCTGTTCATGCACCTTTGAGTGTTATCTTAAATAAATTCCTGAATTATTATTTTCTTCCCTGTGTATTGCCTGCTTTCTCTGTGACTTTTTTTAACCCCTTATTTATATTCTTATCAGGTGTGTGATTCCTGAATGATGAGTTTTGTAATGGTTTGCCTAACAACCTGGCCGCTTGAGGCAGAGTGCTATCTAGGGTTGGCCCATTATTGCCCCTTTATCTAAACTGACATTTAAGTACTTAGGTAATATATGAGGTCAAGTGGTTGGCAGCGACCTGCTTCAAAGAGAGCAAAAGGTTCCTTTAGAGATCTATGGAAGAGTCCATTCAGTGCATGGAGCATCGGACTTGCTATGTGACTGTGTGCTAGTCTTAGTTTTGTTACTTTCTGGCACTGAGATTTGGAGGTAATTCTTTTTTGCTGAATCCTTAATTTCCTTATCATTAAAATGGGAATATTACAATGAAGAGTGATTGTAATATCTTCTCCAGTTACTCAGTAGGACAATTTCGAAAGGTAAAATTGAAATATATGTGAAAGTATTTTTTAACGTCTAAACTACCATAAAAAATGTAATTTATTTTTGGGGCAGTATAACTTTTGATAAATTGTTGCTGAAGGCAAAAATAATATGCTGAACAATGGAAATGAAACCAGTAGATGCTTTGTATATTTGCAGTTATACGTTGCATATCTGTTTGCATGTCTAAGCTTTGGGGAAGGTGGTATCATACGTTCTTGTGAACAGTGAGTAAATTTGTTATTATGTATCATAAAATGTACCCCCCGATTCATTTTCACCTATATACTTATTTTCTCTCTCTATAAGTCAACTTTACTCTGTAATGCTACCAAATAGTATTTGTATTTTCTCCAAATAGGTTAGTAAAGATTACATGATTATGAAATATTTTTATTGAAAAAATTTTAAGCAAATGTTTTAAGGGCTGTAATCATATATAGCAAGTTTAATGTACAGTATAGATTTTCCTTTGAGTATTCTCATGAAGAAATAGAAAATGCTCCTGATATCTGAACTGGTGTGCCTAGCTGGCGAGAACGTGTTTCAGTTAAGGTTTGTATGTCTTTATTTAATTCTTCCACTCTGCCTATCTTTGAACATTTGCTAAGTGTCAATGCTGTGTCAGGTCTTGGGTAAGCTGGCAAGTAAGCCAGGCATTGTCCTTGAACTTCGGCAGTATATGTGACTTTTATGACTATTAAGGAGTGGTAATCTTTACATAGCTTCACATCTAGAGGTCATGGGTGAAGCCTGGGGCTATTCAGTAACTGACCATACCCCTGCCTATGGCTTGGCAAATCTCAAAGTGCAGGCTGTCTCTCACAATATGCTGGTCTACTTTAGAAGTTGCCTGGGAGAATCCAGTGTGTCAGCAATCTTTCCAGATCCTGAGTCTACACACAAAAAGCTAGAAGCCTACCAAAAAGCATTATGCAAAAATTTGCTGCAATGATAATAAAATTCCATCAAGTGGAATTTCCCAAAAGTTGAGTAATCGGAAGTGTAAGCAAATGTAAACAAGTTGGGCAGAGGAGAGAGCACATTTGTTTTTCTAGAGGCTCACAGTCACTTATTCTCCCTCTGGGAACTTGAGCAGGAAGGTTGGAGGGCTGCCTCATCCAGCTTATATGTAAATGGGCAATCACAGCGTTCCGATGCAGAGGCCCTGGTTGTTTGGCTGCGGATTCGTATTTGCTGTGACCTACAGCTGTTTATCGACTGCCTTTCTAGTCTCTGATCACCCTTCTTTCTCTCTGCTGCTGCTTCAGGGAAGCTCATTGTCCCGAGTAGTGGGCAGCCCCTAGGGAGGGAGGCCAGAGGCTGGCAGAGAGGCCTGGCAGTCCAGAATCCAGTGGGCTCAGATAATCCCCAGACTGTCCTTAGGCCTGCATCCTGGAAGAGGCAAGTTCAATTCCTAGTGCTTTAGTCATTCATTTTGGAGGGGGCAACAGTACTGTCATTTAAATATACCTGTTGCTCTACCAGGAAATGGGGATTTTGAACCTCTGTTATCAGAGGAGACCCAAATGACCTGCAGTATGTGAATGAAGGAGAGAAGTAATTTTGGATGTGTACATTTTTCTGAGGAAAAATAATCCCAAATTCCATAGACCCAAGCTTCAAAAATTAAAGTTTAGAACATTTATTTTATTTTTAAGGTTTTATTTAAGTAATCTCTACACTTAACATGGGGCTTGAACCCACAACCCTGAGATCAGGAGTTACATGCTCCACCACCTGAACCAGCCAGGAGCCCCCGAATTTAGAAACTTATATTAATTTGGTTGAGTCACTAACATTTTGTGCCCGTTTTATATTTAAGCAAGGGACACTGGAATGCTGATCTCCAGGTATAGAATATATAGTGAAATGGTTACGATCACAGACTTTGGAACCTGATTGTGCTTGAGCGTGAATTCTGGTTCCAACATTTTCTTGCTATGGGAGCTAACCATGTTCCTTTAGTTTCAACACCACATCTGTGAAATGGGATAATACCAGTCACCTACCTGTCCTGATGTTTTTTTGAAGAATATTGAGTTAAAGTGCTTCAAAGAGTGCCTGATACATTAATAAAATTCATTCACTTTAGCTTTTGTTATCATCATCCTAATGAGTGGACCAAATTAACCCATGTTTGCACAATATCTTATCCCAGGCTGTTATCTTTAAAAAAACTGCAGTATCTTTTACTTTAAAATAAAACCAGCAGACAGTAGATAATAGGATGCCTGAAATAACTCAGTATCCTGATTAACAAAGACCACAGTAAACATTATAAAGAATATCACTCAATATTTATGAAAATAAGTGGCAAATTTATACTGATTCCTAAAGAACCAGAATCTTAGGTTGAATGACAAAAAAAACAAAACCAAAAAACAACCAAAAACAAAACAAAAAAAACCCCCAAATAAAACCCCAAATCTACATATGTAGAGTGAGAGTACCAGAAGCATTAACTTTTAGGTATAAATATCAGAAATCTTTGGAAGATGCATTTAACATTTCTTATCCAGGTTGGAGAAGGTGGGAAATTTGGGGCATTCCTGAAACAAGTATGTTTACTGCCTGGACAGATTTAATCTCAGGTAAAAATACAGAAACTCTAATTTGGGAATAAGATTAAAATGGGCATTTAGCAGAAAGTTGAGGAGTGAAATCTCTGCCACTTCAAGAAGTGTCCAGCCCGGTGATACTATTGTCCAATCTAGGAACAGTACTCAGATTTAGAAATGAGATAATAAGCATTAGCAGAGGGGCACCTGGGTGGCTCAGTTGGTTAAGCAACTGCCTTCGGCTCAGGTCGTGATCCTGGAGTCCCGGGATCGAGTCCCGCATCGGGCTCTCTGCTGAGCGGGGAGTCTGCTTCTCCCTCTGACCCTCCCCGCTCTCATGCTCTCTCTCTATCTCATTCTCTCTCAAATAAATAAATAAAAATCTTAAAAAAAAAAAATAAGCATTAGCAGAAGATAAAGGGATTCCTCCTTAGTTCCTAAAGAATGTTTCTCCAAAGGTTATAGAATGAGAGAAAGGCATCTGTTCTGTGCCATTGGCATTTAACGCATGCTGAGTAAATGAATTACTGGCACGTCTATTTCCCTGTGAATTCTAGATAACGTTTTTGTTTTTCTTTTGAAGGTTGCTGTTGATATTTAATCTTCCATAGCTCAGGTAGTTTCAAATCCATTTAAGCCCCAAGACTTTTTCAAGCCACTGTCGACAGGGAAAAGCCATTTTAGAATCCTGGCATCTGGCTGGAGGGTCTGGCTAAACTTTTGATGGTTGTTAGCTCAGTTCCAGAGTTGCTCTGTGGCCAGTCATTGCAGAGGAAAGCCTCTCTAAACTTCAACAAGGATTTTATGTTACAGTCAAGCTTTAGAATTCTTATATTCTCACTTTCTTACTGTACCTCTTCTAGCTTTAATTGAAATAAAACTCCCTTTTTCTTGAGTTACACTGATGAAAATGTTTGCTCTCCAGATATAATTAAAAATTCCTGTCAACTTTCTTATCAGAGAAGCTCTTCGCACTGCAGGTTTGAATCTCACTGACGTAAATACTTTTATAATATTCAATTTACCATAATAATGTGATTTTTGTATCCTGACTGGATGTTCCTACTAACATAGGTCTTTGTGATTATGGTGGCAGAAGGTATTTTCATAAGCTCCTCTCCATTTAAGAAGTTTGTTAAGATGCCATTTTGATGCATTTGACCACATTCATAGTCTTAATAAAAAGAAGCATAAAATAGCAATAAAAGAAACTCTTGTAGCATATGTAAACTTAAATATGGAACCATTCAAAAAAGGGGATGCATACCGGACTGCCTGTTTTGTGCTCCAGAATCATGACCCAGCCATTATTTGGAAAGCAGACTTGTTCTTATATGAGTTACAACAAATACCTAAAGGATACTGAATTGGAAAAAGATTGAGGATGGCAGACCTATAAATGGAATGGAAACACTATATAACAGTATACTTAAATATAATATGTATAGGAACTGGGGTGCTTGGCTGATTCAGTTGGTAGAGCATGCAACTCTTGATCTCAGGGTCCTGAATTCAAGTTCCATATTGGGTGTAGAGCCTACTTAAAAATTATCTATGTATCTATGTATCTATGTATCTATCTATCTATCTATCTATCTATCCACACATATACACACATAGGAACTGTAAATTCTAACCAGTGTGGTTCAGACTGGCTTCTTGTCTTTTGGCATGAGGAAATTGGAGAAACCCATAACCAGGGAGTGTTAGAGCAGATATATCCAGAAGGATCCAGGTGCTTTGAGTTCTTGCTTAGATTCTGCAAAGTAGATCTCTGGCTCATTCTTATCAGAAATACAGATCCCAGTGAGGACTGGAAATTCTTTTGAGGGCTGTTGTTCACTCCTTTAGCTTAGGTACAGGAATCTATAGGATAGTACTCTGGATTTCCCACAGTTACCGTGCTGTTCACTTACATATCCATTTAAGATCTTTCCGGGTCTCTCAACAGTTTGCTCACAGTTTGGAATCAGGATACCAGTAGAAAGAGGCACTTTATCCACCCCCATCACATATTCATAATTATACCACAAACTTCCCCAGTTGCAGCGCATTTTTGAAAACTATAGGGATGCCTGGCTGGCTCAATCTGTAGAGTATGTGACTCTTGATCTTGGGGTCGTGAGTTTGAGCCCCATGTTGGGCATAGAGATTACTTAAAAAAATAAAAATAAAAACAGTAGTTTTCAGGGCACCTGGCTGGCCGAGTCAGAAGAGTGTGCGACTCTTGATCTCGGGATTGTGAGTTTGAGCCCCACGTTGGGTGTAGAGATTACTAAAATAAATAAATAAACTTAAAAAAAAAAAGCTTGTAATTTTAGTATCTCATGTTGTTGCAGTGCCTGGGTGACTCAGTCAGTTAAGCGTCCAACTTTGGATTTTGGCTCAGGTCATGATTTCAGGGTCTTGAGATCAAGCCCTGTGTGGGGCTAGTGCTGGACATGTAGCCTGTTTAAGATTCTCTCTTTCTCCCTTTCCCTTTGTGCCCCTCCCACCCCCACTCACTTGTGCTCACTCTCTTAAAAAAAAAAAGTATCTCATGTTGCTTCAAATATGACCAAATAAAGGGTAGGAGAGAATGGAGGGCAGGATGCCCTACCAGCAGTTACTTATTCAGGTGCCATGCCTTGAAAGCAGTTATGAGGTTTCCTTTGAGGTGGAGATTTATAGTTCTTAACACTCCCATTAATTGTTGGAATTAGAGCTAGATCAATCATTGTCTTTTTTTTAAGTTTATTTTTTTATAAAGAGTCACATGTTCTTCCAGCTGAGCCAGCCAGATACCCCTCAAGCATTGTCTTTTATGTGAACAATGAGGAAAAGGATATATCTATTTTGTGCATTATGGCAATGGACTTGAACATTATATGACAGCTTCTTGAATATAACATCCTTATGAGCGTGTTAAAATAGGTGATGCTAGTCTAAATTATTAGCACATTCTTTTTGGCAATACCTTGTTGGGACAAATGACATTGATTGATTAGGATCCCTGTTAGAGTTAAAGAGGCTGGTGAGCTAGTGGCTTTTTCATTCAATAAGATGTGTATGGCAGAGATTGTCTCATTTCTTGTCTCATTTCATGTTAATTACGTTTACCAAATATTGAATGATTGTCCATTTTTGTGCACATCTTTATGTAGTGTTTCCACCATACAAATACAAGAGAAGTAAGTAACTTCAAAACATAAAGATAATATAGTAATAGTAAAATGTAGTAAAATATTTAGGAAGTTATGCGTTTTGAGTTAATACCTCTGTTTTAGTTATAATTTATTCAACTTTAAATTTAGATAATTTTAGGGGCACCTGGGTGGCTCAGTTGGTTGAGCGGCTGCCTTTGGCTCAGGTCATGATCCCAGGGTCTTGGGATCGAGCCCCTCATCAGGCTCCCTACTCAGTGGGGAGCCTGCTTCTCCCTCTCCCACTCCCCCTGCTTGTGTTTCCTCTCTCGCTGTCTCTCTCTCTGTCAAATAAATAAATAAAAATCTTAAAAAAAAAAATTTAGATAGTTTTAATTTTTGAAAATGGCTGTTGAATAACAATTGGCTGACAAAATTACTGGAAATTTTAACAGTTGATGGTCAGGAGCTGGTATGGGCTGGCTCCTAGTGCACCACTCAGTGCATTATAATCTTGGATATGGGTGTGATGGGTAGCAGTGAGTGAATCCTCTTTAATTATGAGGCTTTTTGATAACACTCTCCCAATAAAGCAGAATTTAGTGTGAGAAAGACTAGTTCACATTGAAACCCGTTAGCGAGGATTTAGTTTCCAAAAAGGCTTAGGTTCATAGAAAGGAAATGCTGACCTCAGAAGGCTTTGGGAGCCATCCGCTATGGAATCTACTCTCAGGAAAAGTCCTAAGAAGACTGTTTTCCTGCTGAATTGAAGTTTTTTCACTGCACAGGGTGAATATCTTTGGTCATAAGTGCTGGTGTGAGTAGTCACTCTCATTAAGGGCTGTTAACTTAACAGCCTGCTAAGTATACTTAAGTAAGTTTTTAAATGCCTTTGAATTATGTACATTTTCATGCTAAGCACCATCTTTTCCAGAATGTTACATAGTAGGTGGTGGGTTTCCAACCAACAGAGCTTTAAAATTATTATGTAATCCTTATAGTAATATATCACTGTGGCCCACAAAGCACCCAACATTTAAGTTATGCAGAAATATTTGAATAAACATGCCAGTGAAAGTGAATGGATTTGCCTCCCAGTGTGTTTTACATTGTTGCTTTGATGGGCTTTTTTTGATGTATATGAAATTAACATCTACAAAACCTACATTTTTTTTATATAAGGCATATATTTCTTAAATATATTTGAGTTCCTGATTTAATGATCTTTTATTGTTATTTCCCACTGAATTATCAGTTGTTTGCCAAAGTTACTTCTGATTTATTTTACTTATCTAAAATTCTTTTTCATCTTTTAATCTCTCCCAGTGTCGCATACAAGTGGAATGTTGTTTTAACACATGCTCTTACAGTATTTACAGTGCTAAATGAAAATTCTTGTGTCCTATATGTTTTTGTTAAGCTCTGCCCATAAAGAAGATGGTGTCTAAAAATTAGATATTCATACTTAGGGAGTATATTGTAAGATATTTTGTGAAATTGGCAGATTGTATATATGTTGTGTATGTATGGTTTTTTTTTTTTCCCCCTTTTGGTAGGAAGGTGTGTGTGTGTGTGTGTGTGTGTGTGTATGTGAATTAAGTTTAGTAATATAATGACAAAGTGCTGACAAGGCTCCCAAGTGACTTATTTTGGCAAAATAGATTTCTCTCTATATGACTTTTCTCTGTATATCTTACATAAAATTTTCATCTCATATTTGGAAAAAAAAAACACCTTTTCTCCTTTCGTAAGGACAATTTTAAGAATTTGGAAGCATTCCAAACTTTACAATTTAAAACTAGATTTCATAAAAATTTTTCCTCGTTTCTTCAAAACAAAATACAGATTTTAATTCTTAATTAATGGTCTCTCTTCCTTGAAGAAACCAAGTGGGAGAAGAGATAGAGACAAATATTACTTAGTATTATTAATAAAGGTGTAGTACTAAATTGGCTGGAAGTTCTGTTTTGCTGCATTTAAACATGGTTATAAGAAAGAAGCATATGTTAACATAAACTCTCAGGGATTTACTTTATAAATGAATTCCTACTATATGATTGGGATCAGTAAATGTTAAACTCAGTCTCTTACTTTTATGCCTATAATACTATAGTAATTAATTGATATTCAGAATGGTGACTGAATTAGCTAAGCATAATAGAAGATTTAATTATGTTAGGTATACTGTAGTAATTCGTAAGTCTGGAAAGCTTACCAATAGTGGCCACAGTGATTGAAATGAAAGTACCTCCCCTACCCCCCTTTCTGAGGTAATCAAATGATTATATTATCTAGGACAAACCATTTTAGAGCATTTGCTTTTAATAGACAACTTCTACTTAGTATTACTTTCTGTGGCAACACTGTTTGTTCATCAGGGCCTGATAAAGATCTGTAATTCATTTCCCACTGTCTTAACCACTTCTTTTTTTTTTTAAGAGAGGGAAGGGAGGGAGGGGGCAGAAGGAGAAGGAGAAAGAGAATCTTAAGAAGGCCCCATACCTAGCATGGAGCGCCATGCGGGGATCAATGTGGGGCAGGTTCTCACAACACTGAGATCATGCATGACCTGAGCCAAAATCAAGAGTCCGATGCTTAACTGACTGAGCCACTCAGGCACCCCTTGCTAGCCTCTTCTTTGTTGAAGCCTGATGACATGACACAACAATGCGTGGGCATTAGGATTTTACCTGATGCTGTGTCAGGAACTGAAGCCATTGGTGTATGTTTTTCTGGGCTGTTTACATGTCTTTTCTAGACTGTCATTTCAAGGGGGAAAAAAAATCCTCTTTAATGTTTTAGGCTCCTTAACCTATAGTGACATTAACTTTCAAAAATATTTTCAGTAGCTAAAATTTTAGTGTTTACTGGGTCTAGCACTGGACTAAGTACTTTATAAGCATCAGTTCAGTGTTTTCAAACTGCATGTAACCCCCCATTTTTGTGGGTGTGGAATTCAGTTCTGTAGGTAGCAGACAGCTTAAAAAAAACAAACAAACCCATGACATAGAAGAGAATATAACAACAATAATAAAAATAGGCATGCATACCATGGAGGAAGTATTATTTCATGAAACTTTGGTTTTAATGAAATAGATTTATATATCTTTTTTTTTCTGTGCAGTGAGTCACAGCGTGAAATGAATTTCTCACTGTGGGTCTTACCAAAAAAGTGGGAAAGCACCCCACTTTTTCATATAATGCTCATAATAATCCTATGAAGTAACCCAGGGTGGGTGGTGTGTGCAAGGTCACACAGTTTATAAACTCCCAAGATTAGTCTTCGACTATTATGTTGTGGCACTTTTGGTGTACTCTAAAGAACATGGGGTTTGCCTAATTTGGTGATTGAGTGATTTACTTTACCTGGTCTGTGTCCTTATCCTCAGTTTGTGGATGATACCACTACCATACTCACTAGAGGGTTTTAAAGCTCAAATAAGGTAATTTATGTGAATATGCTTTTCGACCGTCAAAGATCTATACAAACGTAAGTTATTATTATAATGACTTCCCTTTGGCTCTTCAAATACTAATTGACTACCAGGTTTGACTAGAGATGATTGGATTAAGTATCTTTTGAAGTGTTTTTCAGGGGGCACCTGGCTGGCTCAGGCGGTAGAGCATGAGATCCTTGATTTTGGGGTTGTGAGTTTGAACCCCACGCTGGGGGTAGATGTCACTTAAAAAAAAGTATTTTTCAAACTCAAAAGTTTACAATCCAGTGTTTCAGGAGTAGAGATCACTCCTGTTGGGTACTTTTATAGCTTTTGTTTCTTGTTTATGACAGAATGTTGTGGTGAATGAAGAAGCTATGATTTTTATTTATGTTTACTTTTCCTATTTTGGTGTTACTCTTGACAAAACAACAGAAGGCAAACGTACTTTGGACATACCTGTACATACTCATTATTCCCATTTGTCTTCAAATAAGCCTGCATCTTGATTTTAAAAGAAAACACTATGTAAATAAAATTTGATTAAAAAAAATACCAGTGGTGATCCTCAATGGAACATCTAAAAAATTCTGAATAAATCTATATCCAAGACTTAACGAAAAACAACAGCCATGGAACAAAAACCAAATATGAAACCTTCAACTGGTTGTACAACTTGTGAGTGGAGGTATTTCAATAAATAAAAGCTAGTAAAATAGCTAGCTGTCTGTCTTCTGCCTGGCTTCTTTCTGTCTTTCTTTCTTTCTCTCATCTTTCTATCTATGTGCCCATCTAGCCAAACTTCTCATTAAGATACATGTTTTTATTCCATATTTATTCTGTAGCCCAATTCCAGGATATAATGATAAAAATATGCATATTTTGCATTCCATATGTCAGTATGGCATAACCTCATAAATCAGCGTACATCCTGAAGTCTTAGAGTTATAACATTATCATAATTAGACAGAGGAACAGGCAGTTATTGGACAGAGGAGCATTGATGCCTCTGTTCTCCAGCAGCCCTTTAATGTAGTCCTAGGAAAAGCAGAGGAGGATATTGGGATGCAAATTAGGTAGAGGAAGGCTCTTTGCCAAGTGTTGTTTATTGAACAGAGTAAATGTCTCCCCAGTGGGTTGGAGGGAGCTGGTTAGTTTAAGTGGGCAGGAAGAGCAAGAGTTCTTCCCAGTGCTGAGGTTTCTCAAAGAAGTACCCCAAATGCAGATTCCCTGGGCCCTGGTGGGAGGAGCAGGGCTGAAGGCCCCTCGCCGTCCAGGAGCCCAGGTTGAGATGACGATCTGTTTTGAAACTGGGAATTGTCCATAATTTGGAATTTAGGCTCCTTGGAATGGAAGCTAGGCTGTGATTTATTTTTTTTTAACAACCTGACAGAGAGTGTTAAGGAAATAAGATGATTACAGTTTCAGGGGATTTATTTACGGTCCTAAGAGAACTAATTGTTTTACTTTTTCACACTTCAGGTATGAACCCTATGCTAATAGCAAAGCATCCCTACTTATTCATGAGAAAAAATCTCTAGAGGAGTTATGTTAGTCAACATGTTAAAAAAATTTACTCTTAGAAAAAAATACTTCAAAGTATAAAAACATATTCTTTTAAAAATGTTCTGCAATTCAGATTTTAAAATAATTCACTGAATGACCTTACCCCACCTTCAGATAATGAGATTTTACTTTATGTTTTAGCTGCATCTATGGGGGAAAAAAAATTCTGGGAAGTGGTAATCACATAAGCTTTAGATCCAAATTAAGAGAAGAGGGATCATTAAAATATGGTTGAATAAAAATTGGGAGAGAATGTGTAAGGGTGTTGAGTAAGAAATAAAGGAGGGCAAAATGGGAAGAATTCGGTCAAAACAAGAACGCTGAGATATTTAAATGCATAACTCATTTTGATGTTTACGTGATTAAGTGTGAAATTTTACTTTTACTCATTTCAAAGCAAGATAAAAATCTCAAGTATTTAGAGCAATTTTATTTCTGTCTAGTTGGTGTTAAAAGTATTTTTTAATGTATAGCCAGGGATAATTAAAGATATTTAAAATGGAGCTTATTTTTTAATGTTACTTGTTTCCTTCATTCCCTGGAATCCTAAAACTATCAATATTAAGATTAGTGTTCTGCTACTGACTCTCACTGGCATGTTTATTTTGTCCCTTTGAAGTGGAAACTTAGCTGCTGGTAGTATAGAACACAGCCATCTCCAATTTTGACAATTGATACAAGGCAATTTTATAAGTGATTAATCACATGCTATTACTGTGTATGTGGGAGGGTTATGGTATAGAGTTATTTTGTTATCCTGTTTGGCTGTTACCCTTTTTAGCTTGTAAGTAACCTAATGTTTGTTACCCTTAATGTTTTACTGATTCCAGAGCCACCTTGGCCTTCTTTAGTTCACTGTGATTCAAGCACTATAAACATATTTTGAATAAAATTTTCTGAGGGAAACTAGGATCTTCTTTGTTTATAATTTTATAAAATAAGAACAATTCCACCAAAAAAAAAAAAGAGAGAAAGAAAAAAATTTTTTTTTTTTTTTTAAAGATTTTTTATTTATTTGACAGAGAGAGACACAGCAAGAGAGGGAACACAAGCAGGGGGAGTGGCAGAGGGAGAAGCAGACTCCGCGCTGAACAGGGAGCCTGATGTGGGACTTGCCTCCCAGGTGCCCCCTAAGAAACAGACTCTTAACTATAGAGAACAAACTGACAGTGGGAGGATTAAAGAGTACATTAACATGATGAGAAAAAAGACCAATTCCACAAGCCACACCTGACAGTGTCACCTGACATCATTATTAGTTCATTATCATACCTTGTGTCACATTTATGCTTTTTATAAATCTAGAAGCAGTTAAGGTTGGTTTATACAATATTTGTTTATACATTAAAAATACAATGGATTTTAAAGGATAGTAATTTAAAATTTTATTACTCATGGTCAGGCTGAAGGAAGTTATATTATTTCAAAGATTGCCGTCTTTCTGATCCTCTAGGATAAGACCATCGAAGCATTAAATCTGAACCTCCAGACCTGGTCTTACATCCCAAGATCCTAAATGAAATTTAAGTTCTAGTATCTCATTCTGGCCTAATATTTTACATTAAAAAACAATCATTTTTTAAATACTAACTATATGTATATTTAGCTAGGAACTGTCAGGATATAAAGTATATGATAATTTTCTTTAAAGATTTATTTATTTATTTGAGAAAGGGGGGAGGCCCGGGGTGGGGAGGTGGAGGGGTAGAGGGAGAGGGAGAGAGAATCTCAAGTAGACTCTGTTAAGTGTGGAGCCGGTCATGGGGCTTGATCTCACCAGCCTGAGATCATGAGCCAAACTGAAACCACGGACACTTAACTGACTCTGCCACCCAGGTACCCCAAATATATGATAAATTCTTTAATAAATAACAAGCATAGGTAGAATTTTATAATTTTTATATCCTTTGTTTTCCACTTTACTACTGGATAGTGTTTTAGGACCAGCCACCTCTCTGTGCTACTTTTCTACCTCAAGATTTAGGAATTTTTTTTTTTACAACTCTCTCATTGCTGGACCCTAAGATGAGACTTCCTCATTAGGTCTGCTTCTTCTTCCAAGATTTTGGAGGACATTTTCAATGAATCCTTAAAGGGTTTCTTCCTTGGAGTGTATAGGAAGTACACTCTTTTTTTTTTTTTTTTTTAAGATTTTATTTATTTATTTGACAGAGAGAGACACAGCGAGAGAGGGAACACAAGCAGGGGGAGTGGGAGAGGGAGAAGCAGGCTTCCCGCTGAGCAGGGAGCCCGATGAGGGGCTCGATCCCAGGACCCTGGGATCATGACCTGAGCCAAAGGCAGACGCTTAATGACTGAGCCACCCAGGCGTCCCTCAGTGAATCCTTAAAGATATGTCAAGCACCTTCACTATAGCATGCTTTAGGGACTGAGGACATGATCCTTTTCAGCATGAACCTTTTATTATGGTCCTTACAGTCTAGGGTAGACAGAGTTTAAACAGATACTTGTAAGTAAGTAGTCCTAAGTTTGTAAAGTACTGCAAAGGAGCTAATGGAACGTCTCTTTAGGAAGATTGTCCTTGCCTTGGAGTTGATAAGAACGAAAGAGTGAATGGGAGTGAACGGGAATTCTTTATGTGAAGCAACCTGAGGGGAAGATTCTAGGCAAAGAGCACAATCTGCATGGCGACTGGAGAGAATGTGGTGTATTATAGCAACTGACAGAAGTCCACCACACTTGGAGAGGGGACTGGGAAGAGGAGCTTGGCTATCAGTAATTGTGGGGATTTTATTATAAGAAAAAATTGGAACCAAAGCCCCAGAAAGTCATGATCGGATTTTCATTTTATAAGGATCACTGAGCACAGTGCAAAAAATAGTTTGGAAGGAGCCATCTGGATTTTGGTGAGCGCATTTAGGAGGACATCTTTTGAATCTAAGTGAGGGATGATACCTGTTGAGGGTAAGGTGGGAGAGAAGTGGATAGGAATGATGGGGCTTGCTGATAGATTAGTGAGAGGGAAGGCTGAGAGGTGCTGCTTAAGCACTGGGTTTGAACTGTAATGTTTACCAAGACAGGGAACATTAAAATTAGTTTTTTTGGGCCTTTGCCATCCTGAGAATTTATTTATTTATTTTTAAAGATTTTATTTATTTTATTTGACAGAGAGGGAGTGAGAGCACAAGCTGGGGGAGCATCAGGCAGAGGGAGAGCTGAGCAAGGAGCCTGAGATGGGACTCAATCCCATGAGAATTTAAAAACCCTGAGAATTTAAAAACAAGTCTGCATGTTACTTTTCCCCTGCATGATTCTGTTTTAGGTATCATGACTGAATATACTTATTTTTCAATTATGGTTGAAGGTATGTGTGTAAGGATTTGTCCATATGTATCTGTTGTAAACTTAGTCATTTTAAAATTATCCATTTCAGTTCCAAACAACAGGGTCCTTACCCTTAGGCACCTTTCCATGTTGGTTTTCTCTCCTTTATATGTTAGCTTCCCTGAGTAATAAGCTTTACTATTTTTGAAGTTCTTTTCCTGTTAACTTTCTCTTCTTTAGAATATATAAAAATACATGTATATGTGTATGTGTGCATCCACCCATCCACACATACAGTTTCTTTTAGACTGCACTGAGTTGGTTTGTAATAAAATATGGAGAAAGGAAGAAAATTTAAAAAAAATGTTTTTTCGTTTTTTTAATGGATTGCCTTAGGAAATGGACATGTAGAAAGTTGAGAACTGAGAATCTTTTTTTTTTTTTTTTAAGAGAATAGCAAAGATTCTTCCATTTGGCTGCTTACTAAAGTCAGAAAAAATAGGAACTCCACTCTTATTCCCCCCCCCCCACATACTTTCAGGGCATTATGACAGTTTTAATGTGAATTGTAAAATGTAGGAGGTATACTCTTAATTCCCTTTCACGCACATAAATCAAGTCTCAGGCTCTTTCGGAAATGTTTACTAGAAAACATTCGTGGGCAGATTTTAAAATGCTTTTGGATTGCATGACGGCATGGTGCCACTTCGATTGAAGGCTTGTAATATTTTATTTTCTTTCCCAAAGAGTCAAGATAAATCCTGTAAACCTTTTTTCTCATTTTGTTGTTTCTGTTGTACCATTGTGTTTGGCTCTAACCTTTTACCCCCCGGGAAACAAGTGTTTTCTTACTCTGGTGCTCCTGCTGAGTGCACCTGCTGTTGGGCAGAAGTTTCAGTTGTTCCTTACTTATGCACTGTAATTCTGGCTGATCAGAAAACTTCCTAAGTCTTATCTCAAGTATAATATACATACTAGTTTCAAGGGATATATTTTGACAGGAGATCTTTGTCAAAACTTACCAGAATGTAGCTTATTTTTTTAAAATATAAAATCTAATTTAATTAAACTGTTACATCCTTTAAAAAAAATGTTATGGTGAACTTCAGCATAAAGCCTAGTCTAAGAAACCTCAAGCAAATTCATCAAATAGCAGGTTCTAGTAAGTAATCATTCATCATTTATAGTTAACAACAAAGGTGTTAAACCACGAGTGTATGCCAGGCACTGTGTTAGGTTCTTTCTGTTTCGACTGCCTTCCAGCAGCTTCAGTCTTTTGAGGGAAATGGACTTGTTGATAAATGTTACTACTCACTTTGGCATGAAGTGCTGAAAGACAGATGGGGGTGGGGCGGGGGGAGGCGGGGACTGGCTGTACCCTGGAGAAGTTGGGAAAAGCATCCTAGATGAAGGGGCAGTTGTGTTAAGTCTTAACCTTTGGAGTTTCCAGATGAAGAGCAGGGGAGTGGCTTAAATATTTACAGAGTGACAGTGTGATAAATTTGGTAATAGTGTTAGGTTTTGGCATGGTGGGAACGCACTGAAGGAGGCCTATTACTCATGTGGGGGTGGGTGAATGAATGGAGTTTACTTAGGAAGGAATTTACCAAGAAGCATTGAGATCTAAGGATATGTAGGAATTCATAGGGTGAAGAGAGAGCCAAAGAGGGTTTAGAAAGGCAGGGAGAGCAGCCTGTGAAGGGCCTCGAAATAAAGCAGTAAGAACTGCTATCATGGCATTGGAAGGCACCAGAGGGGAATGTGTGCTGGGTGTTGGGGCTAGACCATGAAACCTTTGGTTCCTGTGCCAGGGAGCGTGGACTTTATCTTGGAGGCAACCTGATGACATTAAAGGATTTGAGGTAGGGGAGTGATAGATCTGGTTTTCACAATTAGAAGATTATGTTAAATTCATTAAAAAAAAATTGGGAACATTGGTGAATCAGTTCCCAGGGGAAGTTTCATCACCCAGCTCTCTTCCGACTTTAACGCTTGGGCTATTAAGTTACCTAGCAGTCTTTGCTTTTAGCGTCCTGTGCTTGGTGTAATTTTGCTACCCTTGCCCTTGCTGCCACCCACCATTTTCTTTTGCATCCATCATGTTTGTGGTACACGGCGCTCCAGCCAGGATCATGCAGGGAGATTGAAAAACGAACAAGAGAAAAAAATTAGGTATTAATGTAAGCCTGATGTTTATTTTGTTTGGTGCTAGATTTTGGTGTTCACATGAGTACTTGAGTCTGTTTAAATTAACCTAATGTTCTCATCACAGTTTTCCAGCTCGGGAATTGACCACAGGTAAAATAATTGGAAATTATTGGTATAACTCAAACTACATTACAGCTGCCAAGTGTGGATACATGGGAGCCAGGCTGCTTTTGTCTGCTTCCTCATAAACATTCTTTCCCCATTCTTTATCAGCACATAATCCTGAGACACAAAAAGCCTTTGTGTCCCACTGGGAATGTGAGAAAATCAAACCTATATATTGGTTTTGCTCCTGGTTAGGAACTACTGACATTTCTATATTAACCACCCAGGTTTTGAATTGAGATAAATGTTTCCAGCAAGATGTGTCCTACATTTTTCTCAAAGATATCACCATCCCAATACAGGATCTCTTAAAGACAGACTATAAACGTCTGTTTTTAATCCACCTGATGCTGTGATTTGTGGGTACTTGTTAGAAATGGAAATTTAATGGAGCTTAGCCTAATAGTAAGCACTTATATAGCACTTCCCATGTGCTAGACACTTAATGTAAATGAACACATTTAATCTTCACTACCGTCTGAGGTAGATGTTATTGTTATACACTCTTACAGACTGAATTATGTGCCCCCCCACCAGATTCATATGTTGAAGCCCTAATCCCTAATGTGACTATATTTGGAGATAGAACCTTTAAAGAGGTAATTAAGTTTAAATGAGATCTTCGGGGTGGGGCCCTAATCCAAAAGGACCAGCATCCTTATGAGAAGAGGAAGAGACAGCAAGGATGCCTGCACATAGGAAAAAGGCCATGTGAGGACATAGAGAGGAGGCAGCCCTCTGCTAGTCACGAGAAAAGCCTCAGGAAAACCTTGCCAGCACCTTGATCTTGGACTTCAGGCCTTCAGAACTGCAAGAAAATAAAATTTGTCCTCTAAGTTACCTAGTCTGTAGTATTTTGTGATGGCAGCCCTAACAGATTAATACATACAGATTTTGCACACAGGGAAATGCAGGCAGAGATTAAGCAACTCGCTCAAGGTCATACAACTAAAAAAACAAAACCCAAAAAACCAAAACTACATAGTCAAGATTCGTACTTGGAAAGTGTGATTATGTAATCAGTGTGGTTAACCACTTTGCTATACTGGATCTCTTGAAGATAGAGCCTCCCAATACCTGGGCCTGGGTGGTGTGACTCCATACTGCCTGTGTGGTATTTTCCATTCCTTCCGTTCCTCCACCCACCCCTCTGCTTTCTAGTGGGCAACATTCGTGGACTGTTCACTTTGGGCTGTACTGTGTAGGCATGATACATCTGCAGAATCCCTTACACTTATCACGGCTGGTAATTTGCTGTGTGCAGCTCAAGCAATTTCATAGTTCAGAATGAACAGGGTCAGCAAACACTGTTAAGATTTTTCTTGTCATGCATTAACTTTTCAAATAATAGCAAAACTCACCTTTGTTTTTTCTCAGCATTAGTCTCATTATTTCGGTTAAAGGCTGCTTTTGTGGTATTTCCCTGACTGCTGTCTTTTGCCAGAGGATTTCTGGGGAAGGACAGGAAGAAGGAAAGGGAGAGAAAAGAAAAGGTTTTGGAATTAAAGTGACTGTCAGTGCCCAAAACTCTTCCAACTGGTGAATTGCGTACTTTTTCACTGTCTAAAAATATGTTTAGTATCTTACATGTTTTAAAATAGTCTTTAAAATATGGTAGTATTGGGCGCCTGGGTGACTCAGTTGGTTAAGCGACTGCCTTCGGCTCAGGTCATGATCCTGGAGTCCCTGGATGGAGTCCCGCATCAGGCTCCCTGCTCGGCAGGGAGTCTGCTTCTCCCTCTGGCCCTCCCCCCTCTCATGTGCTCTCTCTCATTCTCTCTCTCAAATAAATAAATAAAATCTTTAAAAATATATATATATGGTAGTATTTTTGGTAAATAGGATCTTTTGCCTCAGTAAACCTAAAGAAATCATGCAGTTGTAAAAATGCAATACAGTGACCATTGAGGGTGAGTTGTGGGATCTTTCCTAAAAATATATGTATATTGGTCTGGGAGATAATAGTTTACCTCTGAGCTTATTAAACATTTATGAATTTGTAATTATGTAGGTTGTATAAGGAGATAGAACTTATTTTTTTTTTTAAGATTTATTTATTCATTTGAGAGAGAGGGAGGGAGAGAGTGCCAGGGGGTGTTGGGGCAGAGGGAGTGGGAGGAGGAAGCCGACTCCCCGCTGAGCCAGACTTGGGACTCTATCCCACAACCCAGAGGCCATGATCTGGAGACCGTGACCCCTGCTGAAACCAAGAATCAGATGCCCAACTGACCGAGCCACCCAGGCACCCAAGAAAATAGAACTTATAATGAATACTTGGACTCCTTTCCTGATCCTCCATTTATGATGTAATTAAATGAAGATTAGTTTGTGTGCATTGTCAGGTGCCTTCTGTATAATAGTGCTATTTGATACAAATACTAAGACACATAAAAATGATAAAATTATATTTTATTGGTTAATTTTTATGTTTTATATTTTAGTTAATTTTATATGATTGAGAGCTACATGATAAGTATGGTTTAGTTTCTGAAACCATGTTACTATTATTTCACTTAGTGTTATCATAGAGGCTTGAGAATGTGCATCCTTTCCTAGTGAAGTTTGCTCAGAGACCAACCCATCAGCTGCTCTGTGCGCAGAACTCTTACCAGGATCAGAAGAAATAGGAGTATATGTTGCACTTTTATTCATTATGTTGAATGATTTATGAAATTTTTTTTCCTATCATGGAACCACGTTATTATTTCTGCATTTCTCTCTGTCCATTTCAGTAGGAAATATATTCCATTTTCAAAACGAGACATTTGTCTTTATAAGTTTAATACCTGAATGTATACTCTACAATTTACAGCACTGAAATTGGTTGCTGTGGAAATATTTTCAAAACTCTAAGCTTATATGATTTGTGGAAAGTGTATCAGAGAATCACATGAATTGTCCTTTTTTTTTTTTTTAAAGCATGCTCTTTTCTCATGCCTACCTATAATAAAATAAGAATGTAACTTAGGAGAAAGATTTTTTTCATATAGTTTTTCTTTTCCATTAGAGATCAATGGCTTTATGTGTTAGTGTAAATTTTTTTTGTATCAGTAAACTTGTTCTAGTTTTAAAGCATTCTATTTACCAGTGAAAAGTGAAAGGAAGTAATCACTGCATTTTTTTATTGTAGCTGAAGTTCACTTTTATTTTAAGAATTCTCATCAGATTTTAAATAATTAAATGACATTTCCATTTATTTATTGAAAAACATCAATACCACCACACTAATATAGGCATAATGATTTTCTTCTTGAACCTCATCCCCTCAATACCAACTCCCAGAAATGCTGAATCTGGGTTACCTGTTGCCCAAACTAACTGCAAAAGGAGGTTTTTCTCTGCATTCTAGCAAGTTGCTTGGAATGATCTAGACTGCTTCTGATTCTGACACGAGTTCCCATGTGTGTTTCTTTCAACAACACCAAGCAGTTAACTCAATTCTGACACTATCTACCTGGAGATAACGAGATCCCACAGCTTGAGGCCTCAGTCCAATATGACTGTCTCCACTTCCCCTTCAGATACCAACGCAAGTCCAGGTTGTTAACTTTGCTTTTGACCAACCACCCACAGATGGGAGTTTCCCTCAGCTTCTTCCTTGTATTTGTTTTATTTGCTAGAATGGCTCACAAAACTCAGAGAACCATTTTACTTACTAGATTACCAATTTGTTATAAAAGGATATAGTTCAAGAACAGCAAGATGGAAGAGAAGCACAGGGCAAAGTATGGAGAAAGGGGCAAGGATCTTCCATGTTCTTTGGGCTGCCATTCTCCCTGAATCTTTACATGCTCACCAACCTGGAAACTCTCTGAACATAGTCCTTTTGGGTTCTTATGGAGTATCCATTACAGAGGCGTGGTTGGTTGAATCATTGACATTGGGTGATTAATTCAACCTCTGGTCCTTCTCCCCTTCCTGGAGGTGCTGGGATGGGTGACTGAAAGCTTAACCCTCCACACACATGGTTGGTTCTCCTGGCAACCAGCCCCTATCTTGAGGAGTTTTCCAAAGGTGACCTCATTAACATCAGCTCAAGTGTGGTTGAGAGGGGATTTTTATGAATATCAAGATACCTTTATTACTCTTACAATTTAGGAAATTCTAAGGGTTTTAGAAGCTCTGTGTCAGAAAAAGGGATGAAAGTTGTATTTTTTATAAATCACAATATCAAAATGCTCAACACGTTTCAAAGATAATTATCTGCTTTTATTTAGGTTATAAATATCATATTATCTTGGATCCTAAAGTAGGCAGTTGTAGTTTGTGGATGCCCAGCATCTATTCTTATTCCCCTAGCAGCATCCAGATTTTGCATTGGTAAACTATACCTCTTCATTGTATGTAGTCTTGGAGTAACTTTCAACCAAGCTGTCCTGCCCTCCTTTATCCAGGGGGTGGGTAGCTTAGCTACATTAGGAAAATAAAAGCCCTACTCTAAGATTTCTTTTTTTTCTTTTAAGATATAAATGTTTTTATTTTTTAATTATTTTGTTTTATATTTTTCATCAGAAGTGTACTCTTTAATCCCCATCACCTATTTCCTCCATCCTCCTACCCACCTACCCTCTGGTAACCCTCAGTTTGTTTTCTGTAGTTGAGTCTTTTTTATGGTTTGCCGTTCTCTCTGTTTTCATCTTATTTTTCCTTCATTTCCCCTATGTTCATCTGTTTTGTTTCTTAAATTCCACATATGAGTGAAATCATATGGTATTTGTCTTTCTCTGACTTATTTCACCTAGCATTATACTCTGTAGCTCTATCCATGTTGTTGCAAATGGCAAGATTTCACTCTTTCTTATGGCTGGATAATATTTCTGTGTGTGTGTGTATGTGTGTGTGTGTATGTGTCTGTCTGTCTGTTTTTATCCATTCATCTATCGATAGACACTTGGGCTATTTCCATAATTTGTAAATAGTGCTGCAGTAAACATAGGGTTGTATGTATCCCTTTGAATTAGTGTTTTTGTATTTTTTGGGGTAGATACCCAGTTGTGTGGTTCCTGGATCATGGGGTATTTCTATTTTTAGTTTTTTGAGGAACCTCCATACAGTTTTCCAGAGTGGCTGTACCAGTTTGCATTCCCACCAACAATGTATGAGAGTTCCTTTTTCTCTACATCCTCCCCAACACTTGTTTCTTGTTACCCTAGGATTTCTTCAGATTGAGAAAGTCTTTTGCTAACAGGTAGAGAAAATTTTAAGATGTAAAATGAGAGAGCTTGTGGCATTCATCTTTTCTGCTTGTGGAGAAAGCAATAGAAGGGTATTAGAGAGGACCTGGAGATTTCCTGCCTTGTTTAAAAGTCCCTGATTCCAACTGTTAAAAACAAGACACCAGGCCTAAAATGGACTTGCTTATCATAAGCTTTGTGTCACCAAACCAAGACTTAATTATAGCTTCTGGCTCTTCCAGAAATGAATTCTTAAACCAGTCAACCAGGGATCCTCTGATCAGCATTAGGTAATTTGCCTCATAGACTTGGCAGTAACCAACCCACTTTTTTGCCTAGTGTAACCTCCTTGTTCTTGCTTCGTTTGGTCTATATAAGTCTTTCATTTTGTACAGCTCCTTGGAGTTCCTTTATTTCTACTAGATTGGATGCTGCCTGATTCATGAATTGTTGAATAAAGCCAATAAGTGCTTTTAAATTTACTCAGTTGAATTTTTTTAAAAGATTTTATTTATTTGAGGGAGAAAGAGAGAGAGAAAGCACGAACAGGGCGAAGGGTAGAGAGAGAGGGAGAAGCTGAGATGAATGCTCAGCAGGGAGTCCGACACAGGGCTCCATCCCAGGACCCTGGGATCATGACCTAAGCTGAACGCAGATGCTTAACCAACTGAGCCACCCAGGTGCCTCTGAATTTTGTTTTTTACTCAACTGTTTATGAGAACGTTTCTTCCTTGCATATTTATGTTTTGATCATTCAGCATTTCCTTTGATTCTGCAAATCAGTGCATTTCTCCTTTTGCCTAAGCTAGTTTGGGTTCAATTTCAGTCACTTACAACCAAACTGATAATCATCTCATATTATTTTTGTGTGTGTGTTCATATTTCTTCTCTCCTATCCATAAATTATTCCCAATAGTTATAATCACAGCACATACACAATTTTGTTTTCTGTTTTTTTCCCAATTCATTCATCTAATAAATGCATGCTTTTTTCCCTAAATATTTTCTTTCTATTTGTTATAAAGACCTGTAAAATAGATGAATTTTTATTGTAGTTTAATTTGCCATTTAACTTGTGTTAAATATTTCAGTTTCCTTTCAAACCTTTGAAATTATTTTTTTAAACAAAAATAACAAGGAACTTGTGCATTTTGAGTAGTATTCCCTGGGTTGTTTTTTTTCTTTTTCTTTTTTTTTAAAGATTTTATTTATTTATTTGATAGAGAGACAGCAAGAAACTAGACACAAGCAGGAGGAGTGGCAGAGGGAGAAGTAGGCTCCCCACCGAGCAGGGAGCCCAATGTGGGGCTCCATCCCAAAGGCAGACGCTTAACGACTGAGCCACTCAGGTGTCCCTCCCTGGGTTAATTTCTAAAAGCTCTATCATCAAGAAAAAGATAAGACTATTTTAATATTCTTTTTTTTTTAAAGATTTTATTTATTTTATTTTATTATTTATTTATTTTTTAAAGATTTTATTTATTTATTTGACAGAGACACAGCGAGAAAGGGAACGCAAGCAGGGGGAGTGGGAGAGGGAGAAGCAGGCTTCCTGCGGAGCAGGGAGCCTGATGTGGGGCTCGATCCCAGGACCCTGGGACCATGACCTGAGCTGAAGGCAGACGCTTAACGACTGAGCCACACAGGCGCCCACGATTTTATTTATTTTAGAGAGAGGTGAGAGTGTGCATGCACGTGTGTGTGAGCAAGTTGGGGGAGGGGCAAAGAGAGAGGGAGAGAGAAGCTCAAGCAGACCCCCTGCTGACTGTGGAGCCTGATCATGATCACCCCTGATATCATGACCTGAGTTGAAATCAAGAGTCAGAGGCTTAACTGACTGAGCCACCCAGGTGCCCTGAGACTATTTTCATTAATTTTATTTACTTATTTATTTATTTTGATTTTTTAATTTTAATATTCTTTAATGTAATTTCATATTTGTTTCCTAAATGGATATTCCACATTTATATTGACAATAGCACTATGTTCCACTGCTCACAACTGTATCAGCTTTGTTTATTATAATTTTAAAAATTAATACATGTTAACTTTTTATTTTAGAGAGGAAGGGGGGAGGGGCAATGGGAGAGGGAGAGAATCCTAAGCGGGCATGGAGTCTGAGGTGGGGCTTGATCTCATGATCCTGAGATCATGACCTGGGCCAAAATCAAGACTCGGATGCTTAACCAACTGAGCCACCCAAGTACTCCCAAAATTAATACATTTTAATAACACATTCTGTATTTAATTACTTAAATTCTTTATCAGGTTTTTGTTTATACTCTGTGATCTCCCCTTCTTTGAATTTTTACTACTTTTACCCTATTTCAACCCATTATCAATTTATTCCTGTATTATTGGAATAAATTTCTAGCTAACATTTAATGTATTTGGTCTCTCCCATTGCCAGTCATATTTCATCTCTATCATGTATTAAGTGTGCAACCTTGAAGAAGATAGTAAAACTTTAATTGACTCATCTAGATGGAGCTGATAATAGTACACACCTTAGAGTGGTATAATGCATGTAGAATGCTTAGCATGGTATCTGGCACATAGGATGTAAGATAATTACAAGAAATTTATGCACTGGGTATATCCTTCCCTTGAAACCAGTGCAATTTGCCTACTTTTGAGGATCTGTCTTTGTTGGCTTATAGCTAGTTTCAGTACCTCTGGGAGTATCTTTTCTCTTTATAGGCAGGATTCTTAGATAATCCCCTTCCCTTTTTGGGGGGTAGACTTGGTTCACGGTTACTCAGAGGATCAAGATTCACTGACAGAGAGGATATAGATATGAGACAAGTACTAAGTTTCTAGAATACTTAAGAATTCTATTAGTCAGACAGAGCCCTCATTCACATTAGGTTACTCTGTCCCCAAACGAATACTGACTTCAGTGAGAAAAACGAATGTGTGGCACAGCATTGTTGGGGTTTGGGGGCAGGCACTTGTTGATCTTGTCCCAGAATTCAGAATAATGGAATAAGTGTGGACTCTGGAGCCTGGTTAAACTTAATGCAAATCCAAACTCTGCCAGTTGCAATCCCAGTTACATTGGTTAAACCCATTATTTAACTTCTTTGCCCCAAACAGGGAAAATCCCTGTTTTCTGGCTCTTATAAAGATGAAATGAAAAAGAAAATGGTACATAGATTTTTTTAAAAGTATGTTCAAGGCTCAAGAAAAACTGCTGATTATTTTCATTCCTAGAAGGTATTTTCCATTATTGCTTGGCTGATTATTGTTAATGTATTCTTTGATAACATGTTTCCAGCAGGAGCAATATTCTCTTTCTTCTTGGACCCAGTCAACTTCCCTCTTCTGCTTCTGTCTTCTTTCTGTGGTGATTGCCTCCAGACTGGGTCCCCTTGCAGAGCTCCTCTCAGTTGCTCCATGGGCTCTCCCTTTGTTCACTGGCATCCCTCACTGGTGCAACTCTAGGCCAAACAGTCCTTTTTTCTTTTCTTTCTTCTTTTGTTTTACTTCATTTTTTAATTGTAGCAATGCATGTGAGTTAGTTCTATGTCTCTTCTCCACCAATGGGACCTTGTCTTTGTAATAATAATGCTTGCCATATACGAGGTATTATTTATGTATATGTGCATATATACATTTTTTAATCAATATATTTTTAAATAAAATTGTATCTATTTAATGTGTGCAGCACGCTTTGATACACATATACATAGTGAAATGATTACTACAGCCAAGCTAATTAACATATCATTTCCTCCTGTAATTAGCATGTTTGTGTGATGAGTGCACCTGAAATCTACTATTTTAGCATTTTTTCAGTGTTCAGTACAGTATAAAGTATGGTCATCTGTGTGTGTTTCCAGTGAATGATTTGTGAGATATAACATTTTAATGATATGGATCTTTATGACGTTACATAAGATGACAGGCAACTTTTCTCTTTCCACTCTTATTTTTCCCTGAGTGAAGGGAATTGTTAGAAATTTGATGACAGCAGAACTGAGTGAAGACTAAATAGCATGAGTGCTGGTTATTTGTTTAGAACCAGACGATAAATGTGTGATGTGTGCCATTATAAACAATGGTTCTGTGTTTAGAATGTCATTACTTAAGTTATTTAAAAAATGTCATTATGGATGGATTGCAACAAAACCATAGGTTAACATTTTTATAGACTACTAGGTATTTCTGATAATTTTCTTAATCATATAGTAGTTGAATTGTAATTATGTGGCTTGTATTTGTTTGTGGGTAGCATTAAAACTTCACATAATTGACACTGTTATATGTAGATCATTCTTCCTTTTTTATTTTGGGATCAGAGATTCCACTCTAATGCCTTTGATCCTATGAGCATCCTTTTGAGATTGTCTGCTTGGTAAAATGGAAATTTAATTTTTATGAGGTTTGTATGTATTTTGAAGCAAATTAAAATTACAGCAGTTAGGGTTGTGGATTTGATTTGTATTTTATAAAGGAAGGAAAGTATTGAGTTTAAAAATATGATTTGATTTGAATGAACCATGCTAATTAAATTTATTTTTCAGGACAGTATCAGAAAAAATATAAATGGGGATAAATTTCTATGGCCTCATTTTGCATTTGAGAAGTATAACTCAGTATTTTCTTAACACTTTGTTTTTAAAATAGGGCAATAACAAAAAGTCATTTGCAAGTGCCTTATTACCTTGTAAAGGATTACTCAGGAAATATTTTCTTCCTCAGTTTACTTCTGAGCATGGGAACGTATAGGTGTTGCTATTATCATTTGATAACTGGCTCAATAGCAGTGAAATTAGCAGCACAGTGTCAGTCTCATTCAGATTTGTTATTTCTAGTATTTGATTGTTAACTTGTTAAAACTTGGAGACAGATGTTTATTGAAGGCTAATTACTTGAAAATTTAACTAAGGTTGTAGACAGAATTGAAATAAACCTCTAGAAAAACATTACTTCTCCAAAAAAACTAAATCTTACTTTTACTGTTAGGAGTTCAAAATGTTGCTAAGCATTTATTGATAGGGCTTCTATAGAATGAAGTAGAAAGAAAGGTTAGTGGAACTGAAGCCCCACTATTCTTGGGGAATATGTAAGTTTGCTGAAAGATTACTGCTTATTAATCCTCTTTTGTGCTGTCTTGGAAATAATTTAAGACCAAGAGTGATGGATAAGTTCACTAATACCAAAAGAGAAAAGGAAAAAGCTTTTGTTTTCTTCGATAAACATGGCAATTATAACATGTTTATCTAGAATTCACCAGTTACTGTATTTGAAAGACACTTTGATCAGTAACTAAGATATGTTCTGAGGAATCAAGGGACACTGGGGATATATAACAGAGCCATGAAGAGGGGAAATACATTGAGAAGGAAATGACTGACCCTGGAAATTACCAGGACATCCTGCCCAGGATGTCATTACCAAATCTGTGCTCCATTATTTTTATAAAAAGATAAAATTTATATACATTCGAGGACAATGGCAGACTGAGACATGATTGGCCTGTGATAATAAAGTACATTTCGTATCACATTAGCCCAGTACTTTTAATTAGAGCTTCAGGTTAATTTCGCTATAATTCTAAACTAGTTGCAGGCGCTGCATGATGATAGAGTACAGAGATTTTATTTAGGACTGACTCTTCAAGTGGTAGCCATGATTGTGGGCAAAGTGACATTGAATGCACAGCCTAGTGTCTGACCTGAGCAATAGGGAAAAGTGTGAGCTCCTTTAGTACATTGGAGTTCCATTACTATTTTTTTTTCTGTTTTTCCTTGTTACTCAGAAAGAGTTAGGCTCAATATTACTACACTTAAACTGTGCTAATTCATAATGTCCAAGGAGGAGAAAAGGAGAAGGAAAAGGAAGTGAAAAATCAGAATTATATTACTTTTGAATTATATTATTTTTATGAAAGTCATGCTGCTTTTTCCCCTTTAAACACTGAGTGGCAGAAAACGCGATGTAAATGAGTCAATAGAATAAAATACAATGGTAGAAAAAAATACTGCTCTTGTAAGTCTTGATAATGTAATATATCGCTCAAGCATTTAAAAATGAATAGAGACATTGCCGGACCCAGTATTGATGGCATTACTACACTATTAAGGGCCCTGTCTAAATACTTATTAATTAGACTTCAGATTAGTAACATTTTATTTTGATCAAGAATCATGCATCTAAGAGGTTAGCCGTAAATTGGCTCAGCTCAGAAAAAAGCGTGCTGTGGATGCATCAAGTGGTTTTATGAGTAGGATATACTACCTGGTTCCTCCTTTCTCTGACTTCATTTGTTTTTGTCTGGGATAATGAGAACTGTTCATTGGCTTAATGCCTCTGCTTATAAGAGACAGATGCTATCTGATCTCTCTTGTCAGAAGAATTCCCAGAATAAGCCATTCAACCAAGAACAATTGGTGTCTTGTTGATTGCAAACACTAGGGATTCTCTATTCTCTCGCACCTTGTGTTTTTTTTTTTTGTTTGTTTGTTTTTTTGTTCATGTATGTCCATCAGTAGCAAAAACTACAATGACTAACTGAAATGGCACATTCGTGTCTTTTGAAGAGAGACTGCTTTTCTGTGATTTGGCTGTTAATTTTATTACTTTGATGTAAGCACGCAGTATCTAAAAATGCCCACACTGCTAGCTCATCTGTAGCATTTCTGTTGAGCCTGTCTCCCACAGTGTGTTTCTGTTTGTGTCTTCTGATGTATACACTTTATTATTATTTTTTATTTTTATTTTTTAATTTTTATCTTTTTTAAAGATTTTATTTATTTGAGAGAGCGTGCGCGCAAGTGTGTGCGCAAGAGAGTATGGGGGCGGGAGGGGCCGAGGCAGAGGGAGAAGCAGACTCTCCGCTGAGCAGGGAGCCCATGCGGGACTTAATCCCAGGACCCCGAGATCATCACCCCAGCTGAAGGCAGATGGTTAACCGACTGAGCCACCCAGGTGCGCTGATGTATACACTCTATGTTAAACTGGTCTCTCTTTCCAGTCTTCCTTCTCTACCTCCTATTTCTCATCTGATGACTAAACATTCATAATCAGGAGTTTCTTTAGCTTTGTTCCCATTTCAGAGTACCTTAAGCAACACTTTGGGGCTAAAAACAAATCTATGATAGTGCAGTTTGAATTATGAAGAAAAGAGAGAGAGAGAGCTGGGCCACAGGGAATATATTTTCAATTTTACTTACAGGCTGAGTGCATCTTACAGCCCTGGCTATTTCACTTGATGCTTCCCTTCTTCCTCAGTCTGGGGAGTACAGCTGACGCGGGTTGAGGGCACTGACCCCAGTGCCATTGAAAATCCACAAAAAAATCTTTACCCCCCAGAAACTTTACTGGAAGTGGACTACATGCCTTATCAATAACAAGAAACTACACATATTTTATATATGTATTTATATATTGTATTCTTACAGTAAACTAAGCAAAGAAAATGCTGTTAAGACAATTATAAGGAAGAGGACATACACTTACAGTACTGTACTGTATTTATTGAAAAAGAAAATCCGCGTCTAAGTGGACCATATATAGTTAAAACCCGTGCTGCTCAAGGGTCGGTTGTACGGTTCAGCATCATTCAGCACAGGTCTATTGGGGCTCGGGAGTCTGGCTTCTAGTTTGAGGAAAGCAGGAAGCCCTTCCTGACATTAAAGGTGAGTAGTAAGAGCTAGCAAACAACATAAAAGAAACCCTGTAAATTGCTAATTTGTGTTAATGCCTAAAATCCACATAAGCAGGATTTATTTATTCATTTATTTTTATACATTTTATTTTTTTTGAGAACAATTCAATTATAACAAAATTAAATTCTGAGAAGAAAATACACAGCAGCCAGATGGTCCATTTTAGAACCCCTCTTGAGTGGGTTAACAAGCCTTTATTGAGTGCCTGACTTCTGGAAACTAGGAGCCTGTATAGTCCTGGAAGGGATAAAATACCTGTTAAACCCCATTCCTTTAAGTATGTAAATCTTGTTGGGACTCTCGAAATGTATATTTATAAAAATTCTTGGTAGAAATTGAGGACTAGCTCTCACCGAGTTAACAGTATTGCAGTTTATTTATTTATTTCTAAATATTCTTTATTTATTTGAGAGAGAGAGACCCCATAAGCAGTGGGGAGCTGCAGAGGGAGAGAGAGAAGCAGGCTCCCCACTGAGCAAGGGAGCCCAGCGTGGGGGTTCGGGGCTCGATCCCAGAACCCTGGGATCACGACCTGAGCTAAAGGTAGACACTTTAATTGACTGAGATGCCCAGGTGCCCCAACAATATTGCAGTTTAAAACAAATGAACTGAAGGGATGTAATGTGATCAGAATACCTCTAAGGTAACCGAGGAATAATTATTGAATTAGGTCAAGGAAGAGGGAGAGATTTAAAATTGGAGGAGAAAAAGGTGTGAAATGTTTTCTTAATAAAGGGGGCCTTGCTATCACAATCCCCGCAGTACAATATTGCAGATGGTGCATGGAGAAACAGGAGAATCATGAATTAATCCATCACTTAAAAAGTGTGTCTCTATTCCTTCATCTTTTCTCAGCCCACTGTCTTACGATCGGGATTGGTAAGTCTCTTGAAGATTGTTGTATGTTGTAAGCATCTAACACTATAAAGCAATAAAAATGCAAAACCTTTGGTATGCAAAAATTGCAGACTTCTAAAATGTTAAAGGATCTCACATTCTAAATCTAGGCAGAACCATTGGTAAATGAGGCGTAAGGTAAGTGGCCAGTGAACAGGTGAACTTAAGAAATTGGCTATATATTTAGTTTTAATGGTAGAAGAAAGTTAAAGAATATGAGATGAAAATACACTTTCAAAATTACTTCAAAAGTAAGATGTAATTAGGGCTTTTAAATAAATTTTTGCTCTCTGAAATTGGAATTAGAAATGTAAGCCTATTTGACTCCCATATTTGTCTTAAAACTGCTGTTAGGACTTACCTATGTATCAAAATTAGAAGATTGTGCTTGCAGGGTGTTGTATGTACACTGAGCTAGCACTGGGGTTCAAAGTTATGTTGGTATGGGGGTGCCTGCCTGGTTCAGTTGGTGGAGAATGCAACTCTTGATCTCAGGGTTGTAAGTTCAAGCCTCATGTTGGGTGTAGAGATTACTTAAAAAAAATCCTTAAAAAAACACAAAGTAATGTTGGTTTGGATATGATAGAGAGTGACCTAAGAAAGAGGAGCATAGTTATGAGTTATAAGAAGTGAATTTGGAGAAGCAGCAGAAGTATTTTTAAGGGCTTGAATGGTACAGTATAAGATTTTAGGCCTTGTACAGTGTGATGCATGAAGACTCAGAGTGGGCCTTGACCATGGGAGGTCGATGTGACATTGGAAAGCACCTTGATACAGTGGGTAGAACACTGGACTAGAAGTGATGAACCCTGTGTTTTATAGCCTCAACTCCATCTCCAACTAGATAGGGAAGCCTCTTTGAGTCTTTGTTTTCATCAGGAGAGTAAGGGTGTTAGACTGATTTGTAAGGTGCCTTCTGTATTTTGTGCAGGTTATTCTGACAATACAGTCTAGTGGAAGACACTGGGGTGGGGGAAAGAGCCAGGGACTTACTCTTAATTCATGTCTAAGGAATAAGGGTTGTGTTGGAATGACATTTAAGAATGAAGAGGAGGGGCGCCTGGGTGGCTCAGTCGGGTGAGCATCTGACTTTTGATTTCGGCTCCGGTCACGATCTCAGGGTCGTGAGATCGAGGCCCCTGTTGGACTCTGTGCTCAGGGTGGAGTCAGCTCATCCCTCACCGTCTGCCCTTCTCCCCGCTCCCATGTTCTCGCTCTAAAATAAATAAATAAAAATCTTAAAAAAAAAAAAAAAAGAATGGAGAGGAAAGGATAGATCAGGGAGATATGGTAGAGGTGGAAATGGCAGAGTTTGTAGACAGGTTGAATGTTGAGGGTGAAGAGAAGAGAGTCAAAAATAACTAAAATTTTGAACATAGGGGATTGGGAGGACAGAGTTAAAACTGACAATTACCAGAAATGTGCAAACACTTCCTTATAACTGGGGGGAGGAGATGAGTTCAGGTTTTCACATGTCAGATTTTAGCAGATGTCTGAGTGAGATATCCTTCCGGTACTTGGAAGTATGAGAGTGAAAGGCGAATGAGGGAGGTTCCTGGGCGTCAGCCACAGGCTGTCTGTAGAACTGAATGTGAACCAGCTCCTTGTGGGGAGGAATGAGAAGAAAGTGGGGGCACTGGCCTAAGGCTGGTGTGAGGAGGGATGAAAAGGCATGCCAGTAGTGTGGAAGGTAAGAACAAAACCAAGTTAGCGGAATGGTTGAAGGCCAAGGGGAACTGAGAGGTTGAGAAAGCCACTGAATTTGGTTGTGATATAGGTGGCCTCAGGTAGTGTCCTTGGACTATTTCCAGAATACTCAAGTGTAAGAAAGAGTTTTATGGAAGAGTAGACTCTTTATTTTATCTTATTTTATTTATTTTATTTTTTAAAGATTTTATTTATTTATTTGACAGAGAGACAGTGAGAGAAGGAATACAAGCATGGGGAGTGGGAGAGGGAGAAGCAGACTCCCCGCTGAGCAGGGAGCCCGATGTGGGGTTCGATCCCAGGATCCTGGGATCATGACCTGAGCTGAAGGCAATCCCTTAACCAACTGAGCCACCCAGGCGCCCTAGACTCTATTTTAACCACAAGACAGAATGCAGGGGCTCTAATAAGTAGGAAAATAAATAGTATTAAGTAAAATTAAGGCACTTAATTTTCTAGTGTGCCAAGAGAAAAGAAAAACTTCCCTCTCCTTTAGTTCTGTCTTCAGTGAGCAATTAATGATTCTTTCTTATCATTCCTCTTTCAAATCCTACCAAAACTACACTACGGTCTACCCAAACAAAGCATTTCCCCTACAGGAAAGCAGAGAGAAAACCTATGTGTGACACCCACTCTTTCACAACTACTGAGATTAAAAATTACCCCCCACCCCCAGTCTGTTTACTACAAAGAGGCCCTGGGCCAACTTGGTTTGACTACCCTGATCTGTAAACACTGTGTGTGAGTGAAGATGGATTTTGTTACAGTGGAATTTGGACAGTGGGATTGAGTCAATACAGGACTTCATATGACTTTGTTTAGTTTGTAAATAAGAACTTGAAGCAAGATGTTGTAGTGAGAAGCATCTACCTAAGGATGGCCAAGATGACTGTTTCTCCCCCACTAATCTTTAAGTACCATTATCATTTCAGAAGTAAAATGTGCATTTTTGTTGTTGTTGTTCATCTGAGACGTCTAATTAGTTGCAATGACTTAGCACCAGAACTATACGGTTTTATTGATGCCGGGGAGGTAAAGCTCTCATGAACACCTGCACCATTGAACACGTGCCTAACGTTGTGCAGGATCAGAAGTCTGCTGGGTCTTAGAGTATGGGCAAGTCACTGAACAACATTTTGCCAACTGGAACAATCCCAGGTCCACTCTGGTATAGTCCATATTTGCTGAGGTGTTACCCTCAGACTCACCTCTTTTTACCCATTGAGGGTATCTAGCTTCCTCTGTAGCTCCTCAGGAAGGAGTGGGAACCCAGCTGCCTTGGGTGAGGAAGATGAAGCCAGGAGGGAGCCACAGTGAGGCTGGTGTGGAGCTGAATTCTCCACTCACCTGTTCGTCTGGGAAGAGGAAGTGCTATACGGAACAGCTGCCGAATTTCGTGTCCCAGGGATTTTATTTCCTAGCAATATATCCTACCCTATAACTGAGAGCACTTCTTAATTTGTCAGCAAATTAGCAAAACTTTTAAAATACTGTCTTTTGAAAAAAAAAGAACTTTTTTCTAGCTATGGTAGTGCTTTTCTTTGAGGTGGGCAGGTGGAACACAAAGCAACTATGAAAATGTTTTAAGTAACAGAAATCCAAGGCACAGTTATCTTTCCTTTGGCTCAAAAACCAACCAACCAACCCCCACATGTATTTGAGATCCTCTCTCTCCTGAAGTGACAAAAATATCATAAAAATGCAAAATGGCCTGTATCTACACTCTTGTGTTGTAGCATTATTTTGTTTACCTTTATCAGGATAAAGGTCATATTAGGGTTCGCTGAATACATGCATTCTACTTCCCAGAGTAGATAGAAGGCCAGAGGTACATGAGCTCAGTCCCAGTGCAAGTATGTATTAAAATACCAAGCAGGTCATGATCCCAGAGTCCTGGGATCGAGCCCCGCATCAGGCTCCCTGCTCGGCGGGAAGCCTGCTTCTCCCTCTCCCCCTCCCTCTGCTTGTGTTCCCTCTCTCGCTGTGTCTCTGTCAAATGAATAAATAAAAAAATCTTAAAAAAAAAAAAAATACCAAGCAGAGCTCCAGCTACCAGGCAGTTCATGTGGAGGGCGAACAAACTACTACAAGCGTCTCCCTCTGGTGGGGGGATGTATCCCATTACAGCCACCAATGCGCAGACACATTGGACTGGATTCAGTGAGGAAGGAAAAAGTGAGTCTTAATGTGTACACAGGTATTGCTATCAGGCATGCAGAGGAGGGATGTGGGTAAGGTGGGAAGCCGTCCATGAAACTCCAGCACTGTTGTGTTGGTCCTAAACTCTTTAATCTTTGTCTAGCCTTTTTTCCCACTGAACGCCAATATCAAAACATTGTTTCCCAGTATTGGCTGCATTCATTAATTCCATGTAGGGAGGAATAGCACGCCCCCTCCTTCAGCTAGTTTTAAATAGCGTTAGCACATGCGCTCCTCATGAGTAGAATGATGGTTAAACACGCCTTTATTCCAGGGAGTGCATGGTTCTTTTCTCCACCCTTTCATTTGCTGGCAGTGGCAATGGCATTTGGAGAAAAATTGCAAGAAGAGCTATTGTAATGCCTTGAAATTGAGCCGTGCCTCTTCTCTTAAACCTGTGAAAAGAGGGTGTTTTTAAGTAGGAACTTCATTGTCATCAACTTTGCTCTATTCTTAATGGAAAAAAAAATCGTCAGTGTCTCACTTGTGTATTTGAACACATCAAGTTTACATCACAAATATCAGCTGCTTTTTACACAAAGGGGCTTTTCATTTTTGAGTGTTTTAGAAAGAACTAGGTGAGTGTAGCCTTTTCTTTGGCGCTTTTTTTTATTTTTAATTTTTTTTTAAAGATTTTATTTATTTATTTGACAGAGAGAGCAAGAGAGAGAGCAGGAACACAAGCAAGGGGAGTGGGAGAGGGAGAAGCAGGCTTCCTGCTGAGCAGGGAGTCCAACGTGGGGCTCGATCCCAGGACCCTGGGATCATGACCCCAGCTGAAGGCAGAGGCTTAACGACTGAGCCACCCAGGTGCCCCTCCCTCTTTGGTGCTTTTAAATAATACTAGTTGTTTGGGGCGCCTGGGTGGCTCAGTCGTTAAGCGTCTGCCTTTGGCTCAGGTCGTGATCCCAGGGTCCTGGGATCGAGCCCCACGTTGGGCTCCCTGCTCAGCGGGGAACCTGTTTCTCCCTCTCCCACTCCCCCTGCTTGTGTTCCCTCTCTTGCTGTGTGTCTCTCTCTGTCAAATAAATAAGTAAAAATCTTAAAAAAAATAATATTAGTTGATTTGTGGTGATTACTTCTTTTGAAGTTTAGCTTTTAGACTTTAATTTGTAGCTTATAGAAAAGAGATTGCAACTTTTTGGTAAATGTTGAATGCAACTATGTAAATAATGCTGTTACCTTTTCTCTCTCTTGGCTACATCTGCTACAGATTCCTAAGTGTAACTATGTACATTTTCTTTAATAGAATTTGTTAGCTTCTTTCCTGAAATAAAATTGGCTTGCTTTATTAGTCATAAGTGTGTTACTTTTCCTAAAATTTAAGTCAGGGTAATTTCACACCAAAATGGGTCAACTTTTTTATTCTTCCTGGCTTGATTGCTCTGACTTCTTCATAAAATTTGGAAATCACATTTTAACTTTTCATTGCCTTTTTATTAAGTGTTTGGAACACTAAACACATGGAAGCATCTTGATTTTACTAGGTTGTGGTAACAACCTAGTAAAATTTGATTTTCTTCAATCTCCAGATTGATTTTTTAAAACAGCTTAGAAAGAACCCATGCTTGTTGATGACATTTATCATCTTCTAGACCTTAATGTCATATTGCCCATGTTCCTCAGGAATTATTTGCAGGTTTCCAGGACTTAAATAAGTAATCAACCATAAACCTGAAAAATACACAGTAATTTGTGGAATCAAACCAAAATGAAATGAAACTTTCTTACCCATGAATAAAACTAAATTATTTAAAGACTACCATATTATAGTAAAAAGAGTGTTGAAAACTAAAAACTAAATCTACATATTTTTGATCCTTATTAACCTAAACCTGCTTTATTAAAATGACTTTAAGATTATCCAGTGAGGGTGCCTGGGTGGCTCAGATGGTTAAGCGTCTGCCTTCGGCTCAGGTCATGATCCCAGGGTCCTGGGATTGAGTCCTGCATCGGGCTCCCTGCTAAGCGGGGAGCCTGCTTCTCCCTCTGCCTCTTTCTCTCTCTGTCTCTTATGAACAAATAAATAAAATCTTTAAAAAAAAAAAAAAGATTATCCAGTGAATTATTTATATGTATTTTATCCAAAGATTCACACTTAGCTGACAGTACTGTCAACATAGTTTCAGGTGAGTTGACCTCACACAAAAAGGATGCTTCCCAGTGCACAGGACATGCTGAACATATATTTATGACCAAGATACCGCGTGAGATGTTTTTGAGGGTCTGTTTGTATGTTCCCAATAAAAACTGGATCCCTTCTTGGTAGGAGAGGAAAAAGGGCTGGTGAGCACGAGGGTTACCATGGGGAGATGCAGTTCTTGGGCAGCAGAATTAGATCTGCACTCTGAATGTCCTCTTTTGGGAATTACAGAATGAAACAATGAATGAAACAGAGCAGAAAACTTGTATCTGTAAAACATCCAGGACTTAGTCTGTCAAAACCAGTGCTTGTTTTGAAGAACAAATGCGATGTTGACTGAATGCCTTTGATATAATTATAAAATACTGTACAAAAATACTCGACACCGAACTTTGTACTAGGATGTGGCTGTAAACCCTCTCTGTTATTAGGAAGTGCCATCTGTTTCTTCTCCAAAATAAATTTAAAATGTTTTTCTCATCAGTAAAATATGATTGACTCTCAATCGAAATGGTGTTCTAGCTCAGTCCTCTCCTTTATGCTTTAGATCTTTTTAAGACAGTATCCCACAGGGGTGCCCGGGAGTGTATCTCAGTCTCACCACGTTTAAAAGCAATTCTGTCATTTGCTCTCAAGTATGCTTCATTATAATCCTCCCTAGTTCCAGTTACGCGACTGATTCTTCCTCTTTCCTTTCTTACACCAAATCCTGTACTGTCTCTTTAAATCTCACATACCTATCTACACCTCCTGCCTGTTCCAAACGCTGCTGTATTTAAGACCCTCAGAATAGCTTTCTTGGACTATTGCAGTAGTCTTCTTATCTGGTCTCCTGCCTTGGCTGCACAGATGACCTCTAATCACTCCATCTGAAACAAAAATCTGATCATGTGAGCCCCGTCTGGAATGTTCACTGCCTCCCTGTTGCCCACAGAATATAGCTTTACCTCTTCAACGGTTTCTATGTATGAGGCACTCTTTAAATATATTATCTTGTATAATCCTCACAGCAAGTAAATGAGGTGCTTACTACCTCTTATTATCTCCGTTTTTCAAATGGGGGAAGCAGACACAGAGAGATTAAGTGCCTGGCCCAGGCTCACGGAGCCGATAAATGACAGGGCCGGGATTTGGCCCAGATAGCCTGATGCTAGATCCCCTGTTTGTCAACACTGTGCTAGGATGCTCCTAACTTAGCTTCCCATAAAGGCAAGGTTTGAAATTCAAAGTGAACAGAGAGGATGTACTCATTTCATATCATCACATATCCATGTTTGTGGTCTGCCTTGCCTCCTTACTGTAAAGGAGGTGGTTTTAAATTTCACGGTATAGAATTAATGTTGAAAGGCAGTGAATGGGCCTGAGAGGTGGTATGTCCTACGGACTAATGGCTCTTGAGCTATTAGTACCTTGAATGGTTTCAGTTTTAGGTGAGTCGTTTTTAAATGTTTTTGCAACACTCAGACACGATCTTTTCTTTTTAGCAGTGTCTTTTCCTGCAGTTGTGTCCTTGACAGTTTGGGGGCATACATTTTGCTCCAGAGAAAAATATAATGACACTGAACCTTTGGTATGAGGGTATTTCACTTCTTGCCTCTGCCTGAGGCAATCATGAGTTTTCAGTTGTAGCAGAAGTTGAGAAAACTTTAGAATATTTATGGATGGAGCCATCGAAAGCTTTCTGTCTGAAAGTTAAGTTTCATTTGAGAAAAGGAACATATAAATCCAAATACACAGCATCCTTTTGCCGACTCTTTGCCATTCTTTCAATACACAGTTTATTCTGAGCATTTATCCTATTTTCTGAGGTCACTCATTTTCCTTCTAGTGTCAGATCAGTTAGAAAGATCACTTTTTCCTTTGGAAAATGAATTCTTGGTCATAGTTCAAACTTTTCTGAATGACTTAAAACAGGTAAATTTCTAAATGCATCTTTCATATGAGAAGCCTTTATCTATATGATGATGGCCATCATGCTCCCCCACCCCCCCATGTCACCTCTCCTTTAAATAAATATTCAGGTTCTACCCACAACATGACTTTCAGGTTTTTTACCATTATGATCCCACTTTGAATTAGAAGACCCAAATATATAAGTAGGTGTATAGTTCTGTATCTTAGAAAAGTTGCAGTTTTATGACAGTTATCTTAAATAGAACTTAGTTACTGGTCCCTTTTAGGGGCTGAATTGTGTCTGCTCCAAATTCATGTGTTTGAAGTCCTAACTCCCAGTAAATCGGAATGTGACTGTATTCGGAGATAGGGTCTTTGAAGAGGTACTTAAAGAAAATGAGGTCATATGGTGGGCCCTAATCCTATCTGACTGGAGTCCTTATTAGGATAGATTAGGGCACAGACAGATACAGTGAGGAGGAGGCCATCTGCAAGTGAAGGAGAGAGGCCTCAGAAGAAACCAGACCTACTGACACCTTGATCTTAAACTTCTGCCTTCCAGAATTGGAAGCTTCCAGAATTGCATTCAGGTAATGCAAACGCATTATCTGAATCTAATCATGAGGAAACATCAGATAAACCCCAATAGAGGAGTATTCTAAAAAAACAAAAACAAAAACAAACCTGGCTTTTCTTCCTCAAAATGACAATGTCATGAAAGACAAAGTAAAGTTGAGGCATTATGCTGGATAAAAGAAGACTCCGAGAAGTGCCAGTTAAGTGCAGTTCTCATGACCCTTGATTGAATCCTAGACTGGGAAATCCAATTAAAAAGGACATTCTTGAGACAGTTGATGGTAGAATATGGACTATGAATTATATTGTGATCAGCAAATTTTTTTCTGTAAAAGACCAAATAGTAAATTTTTTAGGCTTTGCAGGCCATCTTGGCTCTCTTGCAACAACTGTCCAATTTTGCTATTGTTCACATTGTTGCCATGGACAATACACAAAGAATGGGCATGTGTTCCAGTAAAATTTTATTCACAAAATCAGTTGGCAGGCCACGGTTTGGCCCACAGGGTTGCTGAACCCTGCCCTATATAATCATATTGTGTCAATATTAGAGTTTCTAAATTTGATAACAGTATCGAGGTTATGTAAGAGAATATTCTTGTGGGTTGGAAATATATACCATGGAAACACTGGAGGATTAAGGGAATGTTGTATGCCACCTACTAGCAAATTGTTTAGGAAATATAAAGAAGTTGTATAGAATTATATAGAATAAATGTTAAACATATGGAAAGATAAAGAGAGAATAAATGTGACAGCATGTTTAAAATTGATGAATTTGGTTAGTAAAGCATATACAGGAGTTCTTTGTATTATTTTTGCAGCTTTTCTCTTAAGTTTGAGATTATTTCAAAATAAAAAGATAAAAGCAAATTAAAAGAGTTCCCTACACTAAAATGGGGAAGGAAGCAAGAAACAAAACTAACAATCAACATACACATGCACACACACCCACTTGCAGTGTTGGACCATCTGTGACATACCGAACCATGTGAATAAACAGAAGTTACAAAACCAGGCTTCTGGAGGACTATTCAGTTAAAAGGCAGAACTCATGAGGGAGGTGAAAACAAAGAACAGAATTAGGAACAAAGGCTCAGCAGAACCTCATTTGGCCTTTGAGCTCTCTTGAAGGACAAAGCCTTGGGGAGAAAGCAAAATGTGGAGGTGTTGTTGATGCTTTTGCTCTGCCTTCCTTACCTTCCTCTCAATCCTTCCCTCTCTCAGTGCCCCTCCTTTCTCTCTCTTCCTCTTTCCCCCACTCCTTTTGTTTCTGTTGTTGGTCTTTTTAAAGTCTTCTCCTTCTCTCCCTCTACTCTTTTATTTCTGTCTCATAACATAGGTAGTACATGGATTTGCTTCCGTTATATTCTTACTGAACATCAACTGAGTTAAAATCAATGTAGAGAAACCATAATCAGCACAACTATGTTCAAATCATTAGAAACCTAGCCCCAAAACTGCAATATGAAACATCCAGTGTTAACTGCATGCATACTCACATATAGCTGCTGGATCTTTAGCTTATGAATAAAAATAGGAAATAGGAAATGGACAGGTTCACCTGTCCATTAGCTTGGTCCATTTCACAGCCAGGCCATTTTCTCCTTATTGATTGGCCTAATTTGGGGGAGTGTGTGTGTGTGTGTGTTTGTGGTTTGGGAGGGTTTTTTTTTTTTTTCCTATTAAATGCATTTCTGATTTCTGTTTTCACTTATTTGTAATTGTTTCCCTTTAAGACATCTCTTTCCTCCAATAATATAGCCCCCATCACAGCTGTCTTGCCCCATTTGCACCTTATCCGAAACTTCCTGAAGCTTGCTTTTTTTTTTTCGCATGTAAAACAGTATTATTTTATTTTTAAAGGGTGGTGGTGTAATACACACTGTAAAATGATTACCATGACCAAGTTAATTGGCGTACCCATCATCTCACATAGTTACCATTTTTGTGTGTGTGTGATGGTAACACAAGATATACTCTCTTAGCATGGATTTCAAGTGTACATTGCAGTATTATTAACGGTCGTCACCATGTTGTACATTAGATCCATAGAACTTCATCTTGTAATTGAAAGTTTGTCAATAATCAGCAAAGAAATTGAATCAGTAACCAAAAAACTCCCAACAAACAAATTCCAGGACCAGATGACTTCACAGGCAAATTTTACCTAACATTTAAAGAAGTTAATATCTGTTCTTCTCAAACTATTCTAAAAAATAGAAAAGGAAGGAAAACTTTCAAATTCATTCTTTGAGGTGAGCATTACCCTGATACCAAAATCAGATAAAGGTATTACTAAAAAAGAGAACTACAGGTCAATATCCCTGGTGAATATAGATATAAAAAATCCTCAACAAAATACTAGCAAACTGAATCCAACAATACATTAAAAGAATCATTGACCACAATCAAGTGGGATTTATTCCTGGGTTGCAGGGATAGTTCAGTATTTGCAAATCAATCATCATGATACATCACATCCATAAGAGAAGGGATAAGAACCATACGATCATTTCAGTAGATGTAGAAAAAGCATTTGCAGATACAACATCCATTCATGATAAAAACTCTCAACAGAGCAGGTTTAGAGGGAACATACCTCAACATAATAAAGGCTGTATATGAAAAACCCACAGCTAACATCATCTTCAATGGTCAAAAACGGAGAGCTTTTCCCCTCAGGACAGGAACAAGACAAGGATGTCCACTCTCACCACTTTTATTCAACATATTACTGCAAGTCCTAGCCACAGCAATCAGACAACAAAAGGAAATAAAAGCCATCCAAATCAGTAAGGAAGAAGTAAAACTTGCATTATTTGCAGACGACATGATACTATATATAGAAAACTTGAAAGACCACCAAAAAACTGCTAGAACTGATAAATTCAGTAAAGTTACAGGATACAAAATCAAAGTACAGAAATCTGTTGTGTTTCTATACATCGATCATGAAGCAGCAGAAAGAGAAATTAAGGGATCAATCCCATTTACAATTGCACCAAGAATAATAAGATACCTAGGAACAAACTAACCAAACTGGCAAAAGATCTATACTCCGAAAACTAAAACACTGATGAAAGAAATTGAAGATAACACAGAGAAGTGGAAAAACATCCCATGCTTATGGATTGGAAGAACAAATACTGTTAAAATGTCCATACTACCCAAAGCAATCTATGTATTTAATGCAATCCCTATCAAAATAACAACACCATTTTTCTCAGAACTAAAATAAATGATTTTAAAATTTGTATAGAACTAAGACCCTGAATAGCCAAAGCAATCTTGAAAAGGAGAAGCAATACTAGAGGCATCACAATTCTGGACTTCAAGTTATATTACAAAGCCATAGTAATCAAAACAGCATAGGACTGGCACAAAAAATAGGCACATAGATCAAAGGGACAGAATAGAAAACCCAGAAATAAATCCATAACTATATGGTCAATTAATCTTCAACAAAGCAGGAAAGAATATCTAGTGGGAAAAAGACAATGTCTTCAACAAATGGTGTTGGGAAAACTGGACAGCAACATGCAAAAGAAAGAAGCTGGACCACTTTCTTATACCATATATGAAAATAAATTCAAAATGGACTAAAGACCTAAATGTGAGACCTGAAACCATAAAAAAAATCCTACAAGAGAACATAGGCAGTAATCTCTTTGACATTGGCTGTAGCAACATTGTTCTAGTTATGTCTCTTGAGACAAGGGAAGTAAAAACAAAAATAAACTATTGGGACTACATCAATGTAAAAAGCTTCTGCGCAGTGAAGGAAACAATCAACAAAACTAAAAGGCAACCTACAGAATGAGAGAAGACATTTGCAAATGACATATCTGTTAAGCATTTAGTATCTAAAATATGTAAAGAACTTAAGAACTCAACACCCAAAATACAGATAATCTAGTTAAATGGGCAGAAGGCATGAATAGACATTTCTCCAAAGACGACATACAGATGGTCAACAGACACATGAAAAGATGCTCATTATCACTTATCATCAGGGAAATGCAAATCAAAACTACAGTGAGATATCACCTCACACCTGTCAGAATGGCTAAAATCAACAACACAAGAAAGAGTAGGTGTTGGTGAGGATGTGGAGAAAGGGGAGTCCTCATGTACTGTTGGTGGGAATGCAAACTGGTGCAACCACTGTGGAAAACAATCTGAAGTTTCCTCAGAAAGCTAAAAATAGAACTACCCTACAATCCAGTAATTACACTACTGGGTATGTAACCTCAAAATACAAGAACACTAATTCAAAGGGATACATGCACTCCTATGTTTATAGCAGCATTATTTACAATAGCCACATTATGGAAGCAGCCCAAGTGTCCATTGGTAGATGAATGGATAAAGATGTGGTTATATATACAATGGGATATTATCCAACCATAAAATAGAATGAAATCTTGCCATTTGCCATGACATGGGTGGAGCTAGAGAGTGCAAAGTTAAGTGAAATAAGTCGGAGAAAGATACCATATGATCTCACTCATGTGAAATTTAAAAAACAAAACAAAGGATAAAAAAGAGAGAGACAGACTCTTAATTATAGAGCACAAACTGAGGGGAGTGGGTAAGGGGATGGGTCAAATAGGTGATGGGGATTAAGGAGGGCACTTGTGATGAGCACCAGGTGATGTATGGAATTTTTGAATCACTATATTGTATACCTGAAACTAATATAACACTGTGTGTTAACTAACTGGTATTAAAATAAAAACTTCAAAACAATAAATAAAAACAAAAAAAAGTTTATATGTTTTGACCTACATCTCCCCCATTTCCTCTACTCCCCTTGCCTCTGGAAACCACCATCCTATTCTCTGGTTGTATAAGTTTGACTTTTAAAAATCATCTTTTGTTTTCTTCTGCAAGAGGTTTGTCTCAACCTTTTCTGCTCATTTTCCATAATATCTAGACTCCTGCCCAATTTGTTTTTTTTCTATTCATTTTCTGCCCTCCAATGTATTGAAAATCAAACATTTTATTTTGTTCAGTAAAATTTTACACAACAGATAATGACCGTTATCAGAAAACTGGATATCCTGCAAATACCTTTACTATTTGGCATATTTATGATAGTGAATGAGAAAATGTTGCACATGTGTACCCTCTGAATTTTTTCAACTACTGGTCTTAACAGTCAGTTACTTGCATTAAATTCATTTAATGCCAGGAGAACATTGCTGCATAAAATTTACTTTCAAATGATGTCTTTTAGTAGTGTTTATTAAAAGCACTATCATGTATTCTAATGATATTTTGACTGTTCAACTTAAAGGACACTTAACTTAGCCCTTTATGTAATGTGGCTTACCTTTCCTTGTTTGGCTTCTTTTTAGTTTGGTGACATACTCTCTTTTTTTAAGAGAAAGAAACTCACTTTGGTTAAATGCAGTGAAAATGAGTACTTTTTTTTTTTTTTTTAGACTGTACATATTAAGTGATATATCCAGGACTTGTAAGTTTACAGGGAAGGCTTTTTAGTTATTTAAAATGGAGATAATAATATTGTTTCATCTCTCGATAATGCTTTATTGAACCCTTAAATATCTGTGTTAAGAATTATCAAAAAGCGAAATTCTGCACTGTACTTAATTTTTTTTTTCTTTGCCCTTTCTGAGGTAAGAATGAAAAAACTGCAAGCAATTCCTAACTGAAACATTCCTTCACTTGAACTGGTCTTTTTGAAAGATGAGAGAAATGCCATAGTAAAGCAAAGAAATTGTTAGGGACCTAAAGTGAAAAGCGGTAGGTTATTCTGAATAATTTTGTGAACTTACATCAGATTTATTTTAACATGACTACTTTTGTTAAAAATCTCATTAGAGGTTAACAGAATGATTTCATAGAAAAAGCCAAAGCTCAGACAACTCTGCATAATTAGCATTTATGAGACAAGGATACAAAGAACTTTAGAGCTCAAAGGAACCTTACAATGTTCTAACAAACTCCATTATATTAAAAAGAAGGAAACTGTGACCTAAGGAGAAGTAACTAATTGTTTGAGGTCTGAAGTAGGCTATGACTTTTGTTTTGTTTTTTTTTAACTACAAGATATATAAAGTAAAATGGTTAATTTATTATTATGCTTAGAAATAACAGGATATATAAAATTTTGTTCATTGCGAAGTATTTAGTGTGTTAGTTTTCTACGACTGCTGCAACAAATTGCAACAAAGGTAGTGGCTTAAAACAACAGAAAGTTATTAACATTTCTTGAGGTCAGAGGTCAGACCTCTGGGTTTCAGTGGGCTAAAATCAAAATTGGGCTTCTGGAGGTTCTAGGGAAGGATTCATTTGTTTGCCTTTTGCAGGTTCAAGCCAAGCCAACCTTGCTTGGCTCATGGTTCCTTTCGTGATCTTTGAAGCCTGCACGTCAGGCGTTGCTGTCTCTCTTGTTCTCCTCCTCTGCTTCCTCCTAACACAAATAAAGACACTCATGATTACATTGGATTTACCCAGGCAATCCGGGATAATCTCCCTATCTCAAAGTCAGCTGATTAGCAACCTCAACTTCATCTGCAACCTTAATTCCTTTTTGTCTTGTAATCTAACATATTCATAGGTTCTAGGGATTAAGATATAGACATTTGGGGGAGGCTTTTATTTTGCCTATCACAAGTGCTAATTTAAATACTTAGGTTAAAATAAAAATATGACTAGAAGCGCCTAAATGCTTATTTGTTTGGAGGCACAGATATGAATTTATTTGATTGTTTAATGTTCCTGTTTCTTTCCCTATTCTCAAGTTAGAACATCTCCTTAAAGCTACCTTAGGGCATTAATAAATAACAACAATGAAAGAAATGGCTAGCATTTTATTTTACTGTATTTGAAGTGGCTTTCCAGGTCAGGATATAAATTATTTTGGAGGTATTTTCAAGGAGATATTAGAAGTTGAGCAGATCCGGGGTGCTCTCTTGTGTATGTCCTTACCTCATTTTTTAATGGAAACATTTTTTGGCATACACCTATAGCTAAGTACACAAGATAACCTTTGGTTTCTAAATAGATGGCTTAATATATGCATTCTAGCTAGATAAAAAAAAAATGGAGGAAAGCAGTCATTTATAGTGGTCATTTCTATTTTTTACAAGGTTAGATACTGGTCTGGTTGTGTTAATCTTGCCATGGATATTGTGATCTTATTTTTCTACAGATATGAAAAGTACATTTATCATTTCTGTCAACAAACTACCTTGTTTCAAAGTGAGATTTATTTATCAAAGAGAACTTGTGTGGGAAAGGAATTTGCATTGTATTGGTTGAATCAGATACATTAGACTTTTTTGTTTTGTAAAGGTGTTTAATGTGCTTATTGAATTTCCCCAGCCGGAGGCACTGTTTCTGTTTGGTAGAAAGATTTTAGAAATTCTTTTCTGATTGCATTAGAAATGTTCCAAATTTTCAAAGGGCTGGAGGAATCGATGATTAAAGTTCCAAATAATAGTTAGGTAAAAGATAATAGAAAATAGAACAGAAATAGTAGCAGTCTGTTTTTCTTCCTTCCTTCCTTCCTTCCTCCCTCCCTCCCTCCCTCTTTCTTTCTTTCTTTCTTTCTTTCTTTCTTTCTTTCTTTCTTTCTTTCTTTCTTTCTTT
>NW_023270807.1:81340498-81404331 GCF_011800145.1 Mirounga leonina | reverse complement strand
TTTCTTTCTTTCTTTCTTTCTTTCTTTCTTTCTTTCTTTCTTTCTTTTTAATAGATTTTATTTATTTGAGAGAGAGTGTAATGCACACAAGCAATGAGGGCAGAGGGAGAGGCAGAAGCAGACTCCCTGCTGAGCAGGTAACCCAATGCAGGGCTCTATCTCCACCTCGGAGTCGAAGGCAGACACCCTTCTGATTGAGCCACCCAGGCGTCTCTAGCAGTCTGTTTGTTGGGGTGGGAGTAAGTAGACATGTCTATAAATGAATGGCCAGTGAGGAGGTTTGGATGCTGTCCATGGAAGTCGTGGACTTTCCGAGGAGTTTGTGGAGAGTCTAAATCTGTTCCAATTTTGTACTCATGAAACTACGTCTAAGATAAGAGGTTCAACAATATTATAAACTTGAGCACTGAAAAGAAAAAGGTATCAGTCTAAATAGAGACAAATTACACTGCTTGAAAATAAACTTACATGCTAAAAAGTGTCAAGTTGTGGTATTGACAGGCAGTTAAATGAAGGTCCTAAATAAACTTCTGCTGAAGACTATAGTTAACTAAAAGCTTGAAATTCAAGATTTGTGTGATGCTGCCAGACTGAAGTTTTATCCAAATGGTATGTGTGTTTTGCATATATATTTAGTAAATGTAGAAATATCAACCTGTTAATATTCCTAGAAACTGTGAGTCCCAAATTAGTTTGTCCTGATGACTCAGTCACCAATAAAAGTCTTGTCCTCTTCATTGTCAAGTAAGATTTCTCAAATTAGAACAGCCTTTACTTATTTGACAAGAATTTGAACTCTGTGCTGAGCATGGAGCCGGACATGGGGCTCCATCTCATGACCCAGAGATCACAACATGAGCTGAAACCAAGTCAGACGCTTAACTGACTGAGCCACGCAGGAGCCCTGGGAAGCTACATTTTAATTAGTTAAACATCAAACATTAAGGTCCATGCTGCTATGAGAATCTGGAAAACCTTCCCCCAAAAGGTGAGCTGTGATCAGAGGGATAAATAGAAAGTAATACAGTGAAGAGAGATGAATTGGGGAGGGCAAAGCATTCAAGTTTGAGGAAACAGCTTTTACAAAGACTATGTGGCTGGAAGGTGTTGGAGTTCACAGAGTATAGAATGGAAGAAAGTGCTGAGTGAGATGAGGATGGAGAATAAGGTGATACCTGGGATAAGGAGAGATAGTAGGAAATCATTAAATGATTGTAATAAGGTAGGTCATGGTGATGATAAAATTGGATTTCAAAAGATCATTTGGCTATAATGTAGAAGGCAGAATGGAAGCAGGTTGGATTGACCATAGGGGAATGAATTGAGATACCTGCAGTTATCTGAGTGAGAGAAATTTGTTACTTGTTTAGTATTGGAGGGTTTGGAGAGGAGGTGATGGATTTGAGGGAAAGTTACAAGGTTAAAATCTCAAGATTTGGTGAGGGATTGGGGATGAGAAGGTAGGGTCAAGATGGTATCTGTTTTTAGGAGCGCCTGGGTGGCTTAGTTGTTAAGCATCTGCCTTTGGCTCAGGTCATGATCCTAGGGTTCTGGGATTGAGCCCCACATTGGGCTCTCTGCTCAGCGGGAAGCCTGCTTCTCCCTCTCCCACTCCCCCTGCTTGTGTTCCCTCTTTCACTCTGTCTCTCTCTGTCAGATAAATAAATAAAATCTTAAAAAAAAAAGAATGTATCTTTTTTTTTCTGGCTTTCATATCTGGATGAGAGGAGATACTTTACTGAGAGAGGGAGGTCTAGAAGAGGACCACATTTGAGGGTGAGGATGGGGGTGCAGATCATAAGCACAGATATGAGGTGTTTGAAATACCTTTGTGACAGACAAGTTGAGAGATCACTTAGGCAGTTGGATATATAGGTCTAGAGTGTAAAGGAAATGTTTGGTCAGAGAACTTATGGTTTATCTGCATTGGCTTGTAATGGACGCTGATGAGAAATTGATGCTGATGAGAAATTGACACTGATGAGAAATTCCAACATTTAATGGCCAATAAGAGGCAAATAAGTCTGCAAACCTATGAGTGGCCAAAATGTTTGGAGGAACTTTGTAGGTTTACATCAGGGAAACCAAAAATGTGAAGAGGGAGTGATCATCAGTGTTGAATTTTGATGAAACATGAAGAATAGTGAGGGCTGAAAAATGCCTGTTGCATGAGTGATATGAAAAGCATCAATGGCTTTAGGCAAAATGGTTTCAATGGCATGAACCTGCAAGTTTTCTTACGGTGGGTATAATTCTTCTGGGAGTGGCTACTTAAACTTACCAGAAGTGGACATTTGCTATTTTATGGAATTCTCATATAAATGCAGGGTTTATTGTCTTCTTACTCATTCATTCACTCACTTGCTCATTGATTAATTCATTCATTCTTTGTGATATTTATCTTACCCTCTCAAAACCAAATGGAATGAGATTTGCGAAATAGGATTTGCTATTGTGAACAGTACATTATCTGTCCTGATATGAACATCTTTTCTTTGTTTCTCTTGTGTCAAATACAATAGTAAAAGCTTCTTTTGTTACTTTTAGTATCTTTTTTGAGTCTTAGTCTATTCTCAACTATAGTCTCCCTGACATTATTTGAGGGTACATTTCATTTGTATTACTTTGTTCTCTTAAGTGTTTTGCATTTTATATATATTAAATACCTTAGTCAAAGAAAGAACTGTACATTGCTTTTAAGCAAATCCTGCCTTTTCTGTTGATTCATCTTAATTGCATATTCAGTTGTTTGTTTTGTTAGAATGAGCCATAGTCCCTTTCTTTTGAACTCATAAAATCATTATTTTCTCACCCCCAATTAAAAATAATTTATTTTGTAAATGTCCATATATCTGACCTTACATAGTATTCTTCCCCCTAGTTATTAAGAAGGAAACTATTTGCCTTCTGGTCATTTTGCCTTTCAAGGATTTTCAAAAATTTGTGGTCATTTTATGCTTTTCAAAGGCCTGAAATGCATCTGCTGCCAGTTGTTACCCTGGGGTCAGTAGGAGTCCCTTGTACATTACACATAGGAAGTACTTCAGCTATAATTGTGTATTTATAAATAAATTGTATATTTGTTTTCTAGATTAAAAAATCCAAAACTATTTGTTGGTATATTCATCTTTGCTGTTTCTGCCCCTACTATGGTTTTATTTATTTATCTATCTAGCTATCTATTTATTTTAGAGAGTGGGGAGGGGCACAGGGAGAGGGAGATCATGACCTGAGCCAAAAATCAATCAAGAGTCGGACATTTAACTGATTGAGCCACCCAGGGCCCTATGGTCTTCTTTAAATTTTAGGACTAATTTGTTCTGTAGTTCATGGATTGTCTGACACGTGAATTAATAGATAAGATATCATATATGTATCAGATTACTCCTATTTGTAATTGCAGCTTTGATGAAGACTTGGAGGTAGATATTATGAAGACAGATTCAACCAAGTAAACTGGCAGTAGCTGCTACAACAAAACAAAACAAAACAAAACATTTAGTCATTTTTTCCCCCTAGTCTGAATCACAATTTCCAGGCCCTGTTTGATGGGCAAGTAACCAGAGTAGTCACACAGGGTCTCAAATTCAGAAGAGGGTCCACACTTGGGGTTTAATGTCCCATGATTACTGTTTTTTTTTACTCGGTTTTTCTTTGATTTGGGTTTTGTGAATGAATCCCCATGAGACACCTGGGCAAGAGATTGAGGCTTGGAATCCCACCTCACACGTGGTCCACCTCCCATCACCTCCCACCCCCTCTGGGGTGGGTTCTTGACCACTCACTTTCCTGTCCCCTTCCCAGTCCAGTGAGTCCTCTGTCCCTGGAGGGAGCATGGTGTACATGAGGCAATGGTTGAAGCTAGCACGTGCCTCCAGCTTCTTGAGTTTATAGGACAAGATCTCAGGCACCTGTGAAGGTCTGTGATCACCTTATGAGTATTCCCACACCAGGAGGATTGACATTAAATAGCAAATGAAAAATATGACAACAGGTTGAGACACTAAGGTAAAAGTGTAAGGTAAAAAGAAAGGTAAAAGAAGGGGCGCCTGGGTGGCTCAGTCGTTAAGTGTCTGCCTTCGGCTCAGGTCGTGATCTCAGGGTCCTGGGATCGAGCCCCGCATCTGGCTCCCTGCTCCGCGGGGAGTCTGCTTCTCCCTCTCCCACTCCCCCTGCTTGTGTTCCCTCTCTTGCTGTGTCTCTCTCTTGTCAAATAAATAAATAAAATCTTAAAAATAAATAAATAAATAAATAAAAGCCTTTGCTGGGCGCCTGGATGGCTCAGTCGTTAAGCGTCTGCCTTCGGCTCAGGTCGTGATCTCAGGGTCCTGGGATCGAGTCCCACATCGGGCTCCCTGCTCGGCGTGAAGCCTGCTTCTCCCTCTCCCACTCCCCTGCTTGTGTTCCCTCTCTCGCTGTGACTGTCTCTGTCAAAAAAAAAAAAAAAAGGTAAAAGAATTTTTACTTGTTTATGTAAACAAGGGGCATGCATTTTCACTTTGCTTTGGTCAAATTATGTCCTTGGCCCTGACAATTGTTAATAGTGAACTAGTGCCTAGTACTTCCCGTTTGCAACTTATTGATTGTATTATTAGAAATAAAGTAAAAGTTTTCAAAATTTTTAGTTTTATTTGAAACATGGTCTATAAATGGATTTGGTGGTAGAACCAAATATTTTATAACAGTAGTTGGTTTTCCACAGATCATGCTCTTAGTGTTTAAATTTATTTTTCATTAAAAAAGATTTTGAAACTGAGCTCTTTATACACTCACAGTAGTAACAAATGGAATTTGAATTTCAAATATGAATTTACAAAATTGATACCAAATATTGTACAATTATTTGTACTCTTTGTTGGAAAATAAGCTGTTGGGTAATAATTTTTACTAAAGATTCTTTTTCATGATCTTTTGAAAATTATGATTATATATTATTACTTTGTATTTGGAGACTTATTTTTAAGTTGAGCTTTTTCTGTACCATCACAACCTCTCCCTGGCTCCCACTACACATTTCAGCTGTTCTTTTACCCTCAATTGACTTAAATTAGCAATCTGCTTTTTTGGAAAATGTAAGTTTTATTTGATTGTTTTACTGAAGGCCATATTTGCTTTGCACAGGGCCTTTTAATACATAAAAGTAACCTAGGGCTGCCTGGGGCAAATTCTAAAACTTTTTTTTTCAGCGCAAAAATCAAACCCAAGAGATGGAGAGAACAAATTGGATTTAATCTTTCCATCCATAGCTTTTGTGACTTCTCTTATTCCCACACATGTGAACTGGCAATATTTTTGTTGTTGATGTTGTCTTTAAAAAAAAAAATCACCTCAATGACCTTATTTTCTTATAAATTAAAAAAAATATTGGTGTCACTATTTGAGTTGTCTTCTTTGTCATGCGTTGGGAGAGTTGATCATGCTGGTGTTACAGGTACTTACTGGGGAATGTGCTGGAGCCATCTGTTGTATTTTCTTTTTAAACTAAAACAAAGCTTTAAAGGGCTTTTTGTGAAATATATAATAATGAGATGTTTAAAGATTGCTAATTTATAGCTTTATTTTTTTTTAAAGATTTTATTTATTTGTCAGAGAGAGAGAGAGCAAAGCAGGGGGAGTGGCAGGCAGAGGGAGAAGCAGGCTCCCCACTGAGCAGGAAGCCTGATGTGGGACTGGATCCCAGGACCCTAAGATCATGACCTGAGCTGAAGGCAGGCGCTTAATTGATTCAGCCACCCAGGCGTTCCAACTAGTTTATTATTTTTGATTTACAATTCTATCAGTAGGGCATTTAAAAAATTTTTTTGAGATTTCAGAGATCTGCTTTGTTGGTTTTATCCAAATTCACTTTTAGTTTTCTTTAATGCCTGCTGACCCAGATGCCACAAATGGACATTTCCTATACTTTCTTTCTCAGAAGTCCTAGGGATCTTAAGGAATTTACTTTGGTTTCCATGTCAGTATTTATCTAGTTTATGAGCTAGCATTTTCTTTCCATCTAATGTTAGACTGCCTCTCTAACATGATAGTTGAATTTGTGACTTTTTAAACGATTCCACATTGAAACAACTGTTATAAAGCTATAAAAAGCTTTTGTGTTTATTGTAATTTGACCTTTGGCCTAAAATACTATGCAGTGATGAATAGGTGCTTGCATTCCAGGCATACTTTAGTGTATCTCTAAGTTTGTCATGGAATTTAAGGGCGAAATCATTTATTTAAAAGGAAACTTTAGGCACCTGGTGGCTCAGTTGGTTAAGCGTCTGCCTTTGGCTCAGGTCATGGGGCCCTGAGATCAAGCACTGCCTTGGGCTCCTTGCTCGGTGGGGAGTCTGCTTCTCTCTCTACCTCTGCTGCCCCCCCTCCCTCCCCCCAAGCTTGTGCTCTTTCTCTCTCAGATGAATAAATAAAATCTTTAAAAATAGATAAATAAAAGTAAACTTTGACGTGTAAAGAGAGGACCGAATTATTTTGTACTTACCTAGACGGTTATTTAATTTCGAAGTGTAGATTTGTTTTATATAAATAAAAATTCTATTTTAAGATAGAATATAGATGATGTAGAATGACAAACTAATACGAAGTCTAGAGTGGCTGGTGCGTGTTGGCTACCTATGGTGTGGAGATGAAATTCACAGGCAAATTGAGGCTTTAGTAGTTTGAAGAAGGGAGTGTACGTCACAGACATGCAACATGTGTAAGTAATGCTTCAGAGCTCCAAATCCTTAAATGATTATTACCCCTGGGGATAGCACGCCGGAGGCTACCAGGTGATGAGAGCACTGACATCAAGCAGACTTTTAATTTTAACTGTTCTAATAGAGGCAATTCAGGTGTAAAAGAGCATAGAATATAGGATATGCCTGGAAGGGCAGTGCTGGATTCTCCCACTTGTGAATAAATTCGTCTGCCTTGAAACCCTTTCCATAGCACTCTATCTGAATTTGTCATACAGGAGGTATTGTTTTCTTACTTGAGTTTTAAAGAACATTTTATCTCCCTTTCTTGGTGATATTTTATTGAGGGCAGGCATAGATTGTACCTTCCTCTATAGTCCCCTCAGTAACCCAGTTGGTCAGTTCATTCTACCATGAATCATGCGCTGAGGTAGGTGCCATAGTGGTGGGACTCAAAATAGGTTTAATGCAAAAATTAAAATCTACTTGTTTTTTACCTTTGATTATTCTTAAATTCTCCACTTTACTTTTGCTTCTTTGTTCTCATTCCTCATCCTTTCTAACCATTCTCTTTTTTCTCTGATGTCCCTCTCCTGTTAGTCCACCTTGTAAATCTATACTGTCTAAATAGGAGCACTAGCCACATGTGTCTTTTGAGCCTTTTTTTTTTTTTTTAAGATTTTATTTATTTATTTGAGAGAGAGAGCATGAGAGTGGGGAGGGCCAGAGGGGAAGCAGACTCCCCGCTGAGCAGGGAGCCCGATGCGGGACTTGATCCCAGGACTCCAGGATTATGACCTGAGCTGAAGGCAGTCACTTAACCAGCTGAGCCACCCAGGCACCCGTCTTTTGAGCCTTTAAAATGTGGCTTAAGTCTTAAGTGAGATCTGTGATAAATGTAAGTTACATGGTGGATATGAGATGAAGAAAATAATGTAAAATATCTCAATTTTATACTGATTGCATATTGATGTGATAATATTTTGGGGTATACTGGATTAAATAAAATATTATTGAAATTAATGTCATCTGTTTTTTAACTTTTTAAAATGTAGCTAACTAGAAAATTTAGAATTACATACATGGATCTAATTATATTTCTACTGGAGAGTGCTACTCTAGATTCTTTCATTGGTTTTTTACTAACTCTCTTAGGATACCTTTCTTCCTGTTCTATCCTCACACCTCATGGCCCCCAATATTTTCACAGAGTCCAAAAATCGGAAAAATGGCAGATCTCTTAAAACCGTCTTTACAAATCACTGTTAGATGGAATATTCAGAAATAGCAACCATGAAGTGCTGATCCATGTGGACACCTGGATAAACCCCAGAAACATTATGCTGAATGAAAGAAGCCAGTCATAACATATACTTTATGATTTTAGGTATGTGCAATGTCTGGAATAGGTAAGCCTATAGAGACGGAAAGATCAGTAGTTACCTAGGGATGGGGAAGTGGGTTGTGGGGAATGTCTCCTGGTAGGTACTACTAGTTTGTTTTTTGTTTTTTTAGGAAAGGTGAAACGTAAAATCACATAGTGGTGATTGCAGCACAACTCTGGATATACTAAAAACCACTGAATTGTACACTGTACTAAAAGAGTGAATTTTATGGTTATGAGAATTATATGTCAGTCAAGTTCATAAATGTTAGATCATTCTCATCACATCAAAGTGTTATGGGTTGGTTTTGTTTGTTGTTCTGTTCCCCTTTTCTGCTTATTAGGGCAAATTTGCCTTATCTTTATTAATCAATTTAGCCTTCCCAGAAATTAAGTGTATTTTCTTGTTGTTTTTTTTTTTTAATATTTTTTTAAAGATTTTTATTTATTTATTTGAGAGAGAGAATGAGACAGAGAGAGAGAGCATGAGAGGGGGGAGGATCAGAGGGAGAAGCAGACTCCCCGCTGAGCAGGGAGTCCGATGCGGGACTCGATCCCGGGACTCCAGGATCATGACCTGAGCCGAAGGCAGTCGCTTAACCAACTGAGCCACCCAGGCGCCCAAGTGTATTTTCTTGTTAATGTTAATAGCAGTCAGGTGCTTTCATTGTAAAAAAAAATGAAAAAAAATCAGTCAATGTGTGTTGAGACTTTTGTAAGCAGTTAACAATCCCTTTTTAAAATTGTTGTATGTGCAGTACAGATATCTTAATGCAGTTTTCCCCCTACGGGAACTTATTAGGCAAATGTATTTCAGTGTCATTTCAATGCATTTTTATGGTTTTTATTTGTTCCTTTCTACCTCTGTGATGTTCCAACATCTGATGCATTGTAGCTTTTCATTAGGACATCTGGGTTTCGCATACTATATATAAAACAAAAGAGAAAAAAATCTTTTTTTTTAAATGGTGCACATATCTATTTATATTACAAGTGCATAAATATGCATTTTTTTCTAACACCTGGACAATACATGGATCTGGGTGCTGAATAGAAACATTTTGATTAAATTGGTCCATTATAAGAAATGAAAAAAAAGATTAGTGGAAAGTATTTTTTGAAAAAATTTTTTCAAGCTGCATTTTTCCTTTCAACATTTTCTTTTAAAGATGGCTGCAAATGGCAATATCTTAAGAAAATATTATTTTTACCTTTATGTCTCTAAGTGTTCATTATTTTACATTTGTCCACCATTTTGAGATGCTTACTTTTCTAATCTTGGAAATAAATATATAAGTAAACAGTTATAAAATTAATGTAAACTTTGACAGGTGCTATCTGCCCTGGAGAAATTAAAGTTTGGTAAGTTTTATCATTCATGACAGAAGTTTAGCGTCTTCAATGAGGAAGCTTTTTTCTTGCATCTTTTCCATCAGCTGCAGTTGTGGCTCTATTAAATTAGGAGTGCTTTGCTTCTCCTAAAGAATTTTATAATCTCTGTTTCTCCTGAAGAATTTTGTAATCTCTTGAATTGTACCATGACTTAATGGGCAAGGAACCCCCAAATTTGCAACTGTATTTATCTTTAATGATTACTTCTTTGGGAAGGAAAAGATCATTCTTTATGATTTTCAAGCCATGTTTGGCTCATATAACAAATATATAATTAATTATATATTATGACTCTTTACCTCTTTGTATCTTTCCCACTTAGTTATAGACTACTTGTTATGGATTGAATGTTGATGTTCTCACAAAATTTATATGTTAAAACCTAACCCTTAGTGTGGTGGTATTTGGTGGTGGGTCTTTGGGAGGTAATTAGGTCATGAGGGGAGAACTCTCATGAATGGGGTTAGTGCCTTCATTTTTTTTTTTTTTTAAGGTTTTATTTATTTATTTGACAGAGAGACACAGCGAGAGAGGGAACACAAGCAGAGGGAGAGGGAGAAGCGGGCTTCCCGTGGAGCAGGGAGCCCAATGCCGGGCTCAATCCCAGGACCCTGGGATCATGACCTCAGCTGAAGGCAGCTGCTTAACCAACTGAGCCACCCAGGCGCCCCAGTTTGGTGCCTTCATAAAGAGGTGCCAGGTAGCTCCCTTGCCCCCTTCTACTGTGTGAAGACACCATGAAAAGACAGCCCTCCGTGACCCCAGAAGGGCTCTCACCAGACACAGAATCTGCTGGTGGCTTGATCTTGGATTTCTCAGCTTCCAGAGTGTGAGAAATAAATTTCTGTTGTTTGTAAGCCACCCAGCCTATGGTATTTTGTTATAGCAGCTCAGATGGACTAAGACTCGACTGTTATCTTCAATGTCATGTTCATTTGAGGGATAAGCACCATTATTGCCTTATTTGCTAATAATGGCAACCCATGAAGATTTATTATTTGCAGAATCTTAAAGAATAATAGTAGCTTCTTGTAGTCTGTAGAGGATAGAGCCAACTTGAAGACCTGTGCTTCTTTATTGGTCCAAATGACTCCATTTGTTGTTTTTGTGGGTGTCAGTTTGTTTTGCAATAGCAGCTTTGGGTACAAAGGTTTCAAAGACATCTTTTCAGAGTCCATAAGAAAGGACCTGTAGAGTGGGAAGTTGGCCTGTCTCATTGGCCTCCAGGGTGAGCCTTGGTGAGGTGTGAGGTGAACAAGGTGCGCTGGTGCCTCTGGGTTTCCTGCCTTCGTCCTCTGTTTCTTTGTCCCATTCCAGCAGTGGGCTTAAAAACTACAGGATATGCTGAACTCTGCCAAGTTTTGGTATCCTGTCCTGACCTTTGTATAAGTATGTTAATTAGTGTGACACTCTTTTTTTTTTTAAGATTTTATTTATTTATTTGAGAGAGAGAGAATGAGAGACAGAGAGCAGGAGAGGGAGGAGGGTCAGAGGGAGAAGCAGACTCCCCGCTGAGCAGGGAGCCCGATGCGGGACTCGATCCTGGGACTCCAGGATCATGACCTGAGCCGAAGGCAGTCGCTTAACCAACTGAGCCACCCAGGCGCCCCATAGTGTGACACTCTTAACTATAAGAAGTTGTTTTGATTTATTGGATATTATAGTTTAAGGAACAGAGGGTTAATGAAATCTGTCCTCCTCATTTTTCAGGTGAGGATTCTACCAAAGCTCCCTGCACACTTAGCATTAATACCCTTTCTTCCTTCATAACACACTCCTGATACTTTTAACCCATAGTACCCATCTTTAAATGTTTCAGTTTTTAAGCTATGAGGATAGCTTTTTATGTGCATATAATTTTTTAAAAATATTTATTTATTTATTTTAGAGAGAGGGTGTAGGCATGCTCAAGAGAGTGCACGAGCTGGAGGGGGCAAAGGGAATGGGAGAGAATCTCAAGCAGACTCCCCACTGAGCACAGAGCCAGATGATACAGATGATGGGGGGCATGAGGAGATGTGAGGATGTAGGGCTTGGTCCCACAACCCTGAGATCACAGCCTGAGCCCAAAACCAAGAGTCGAATGCTTAATTGACTGAGCCACCCAGCCACCCCTATGTGCATATAATTTTAAGGTAAATGTGTGTATTTCCAAAATTTGTGAGCTTTAATAATCAGAAGAATGTATTTATTTTTAAATGGTCATGAGAAAAGTTATAGATCATTCTGTGTATGCCTTTTAATTACCAGTGCTAGAGGTAGGTATAGAGCACTGGAGAAGATGAGCATAATGAATTTCTTTCATAAGTTTAATAAAGAATTATATTTTAAAATGCTCGGCTTCTTTCAAATGGTATGCTTTTGTATTGTGAGCAATTTAAGTAAGATAGCCATTTATTTCTAGTCAATAATCAGATGTTTAGTTTATGATTTTTCCTGAGGTTATGTTTTTAATTTCTTAGTGTAGACTTATCTATCTAATTTATCTATAGTAGGCATATGGCCACATACGTCTAATCTGTGAGGATATTTGTACCTTTTTATTAACTTTATTTTGTTCTTATTTTATAATACAGAAAATAAACTGATTGGCTTAATTTCAAGGCTCAGCAATGATTGTCAGATGACTTACTCTTCATCTTCCTCCCTTTTCTGATTTTGATCCCATTTGTTTCATGAAAAACATTTAATCTTTTTCAATTTTTCATTTTGGTGGAGGGGAGGGGATTGATTTTTGTTCTTGTCATTGTTTATCTTTACATCTAGCACCATTAAAGTGAGGTGAGATGCAGGGGAATTGTTGAAATGCTCGGGTCCCTTATGGAGACCAGAGCATTGCCCAGGCGCAGAAAATGGAGAGTACAAATCAGGACACTGATTTCCTTGCCTTGTCTACAACTTGCACATTTGACAGTCAGTGTAAGGTGTTTGAGGGCAGTGCCTGTGGGAATGCTAAGGAGTTAACATTAATAGTACTGTGGCTGAACAGATGGTATAATTAGCCCACAATGGGGAAGAACAATGTTTCTATGTTTGGATGAAAAGGGCTCACTGTGGGTGGCAGAGTAAGAGGTTCCAAATGACAATACCTTGTGAAGATTAGGAGAGTGACAGTTTTATACTTTATGATTTAGGCATTTATGGTGCGTAGACGCACATGTACACGGTTGCCCAGCCTGTTTTATTTAAGTATATTCCTACTTGTTACTTTCAGGAAAAGATCCTCTGTAAGGGAATGCACAAATGACTATTCATTCAGCTTAGCCCAGGAGACATGGCTAAGTACTGTGGAGGATCCAGAAAGGAATTTGGTCTTTGTATTCAAATAAGTAATTTTCTGGAACAAATTCATCGGACATTGGCAAATATAGAACCAGGCAGACATTTTTATAGTAAAATTACATTGTAAATGGTTGGCTCTATGAGTTACTTGGTTACATGTATTTTTAGGCACCACAAAAGTGGCCCAACAAGCAAGAAAACATCATCAAATGGATAAAAGAATATGCAAGCCCTTCTCTTTGTATAATTTAAAAACGTCTTCCTTAGTAAAAATTCAGAAGTTGAAATTGGTTGTATTTTGTACTGTTCAAATTGCTCTTTCTCAAGTTTTTATAATAATGTAAATTTAAAGTAATAATACCTGACACTTTGGTTAATTATTAGATATTTGCAAAGGTTTTTTTTCCCCCTTCAGTCAGCCCATCTGCTCCTGTAGTACAGTCATAATGCACAAACATTGACATCTCAATTATTTCCATGGCAACAAATTGATGTCAGGATCTCACATTTGACTTCACTGCAGGACCAAATAGAATTTGGATTACAGGGTGGTTGGGAGTTCTTACTGAAGCACGGGTCTTTAAGAAAGAGAAGTAGAAATATCTTTGGGAAATAATTTTAGGCTTTTAAAAAGGAATTGTTTAATTTAATTTAATTTAATTTTTTTTATTACTGCTACAGTTTTCTATATTTGAATTGTTTAATTTTAAAGAGGAAAATATAAAACTGTGTAAAGTGTATGAACTACTCTTCTATCTCTATATATACGCACATGCACACACACACACGCATGCAAACATATATTGTTTTTGACAGTTGCAAGTAAGACTTTGAATCTGATTTAGTGTTCACTCAAAAACTTTGAGTAAAGGCTCAAGCAGTTATCACTAGTCCAGAATGGTAAAAGCCCAGAACCGTCTTACTTTTAGTTAAGTGATGTATATAAACTATCAATGTGTTGTACCTCAGCTTTCAGTTATGTAATCTCTCCGTGTTTGGTTTAGAGTACCATACTTACAGTTGTCTCTCCCCACTGCATAGCCGGCATGGTGTCAAAGATTTTGCAGTACTTTGCCTTCCTTCTTGTGTTATTTTGTGCTCCAGTGAAGAGTATTTAGTATTCTGTTACCTATTCCAAATGTGATTCATTCTTTATTGCTAGTGCTCGGGCAAACAATTAGATTTGATTCCCATGAACAAACTTCTTTATTAAATTTGAAGTTATTTCTGATACTTTTCTGTTCCATAGCCCTTTGTATATAACTTGTCTTAAGGCTGGTCTCACTATAGTTAAGTTTGTTTGGGCTTCCGCCTCTCTGACTAGATTGTGAAGACAGGGGCTGTCTTTATACTGTCAGGGTCTGGCTCATATTGGGTACCTTACGTCTCTTGAAAAATAGGTGTGATCTGGTGGGTATTCAGGGCATTATAGATTTTCAGAACATTAATGGTGTCCATTCTACTGCTGGATTTTGAGTTTCATAGGTTTAGTATTTTGTTTTTACCTGTTTTTAGGAGAATGAGTCGTCATAAGCAAACGGAAAAAAAGAATGACTTACCATATATAATTGGAGATGATTCCTTTATTCTATTAACTTCTTTTGATGACCAAGTCTACGTAAGGGGTTATGATATGTATTAGATGGCTCCTGGGTGAACAACTTCTGAAACTTGGTGAATTGGGTATTCAAAAGTATATTGGTTGCTGTATAAGTTGTCTTTGGGCATTTCTGTTTAGGTATCTGATAACCATCTCTAGGATGACAAAGTTCTGTCACTCTGCACTGTGCTGGACAAATACCACTGTGATGGTTAATTTTATGTGTCAACTTGATGGGGCTAAGGGTATGCCCAGACAGCTGGTAAAGTATTTCTGGGTGTGTCAGTGAGGCTGTTTCCAGAAGAGATTAGCATTTGAATTGGCAGCCTGAGTAGAGAAGATTGCCCTTAGCCATGCTGGTGTGCATCCTCCAGTCTTTTGAGAGTCTGTGACTGGCTGGTGGATTGTGGAATTCTTGCTTGTCTTCTTGAAGGAAAGAATTCAGTGAGAGACCCAATGGAGAGTTAAAGCAGCAAAGGGTTTTATTTAGCAAAGGGAAAATACACTCCGGAGACAGAGGAGAGGCTGACCTGAGGATGGGTGGCAGCCCACTGAGTTTCTCACTGTGTTCTTTTACGGGGGATGATTGGGTCTCCTCCCTCCCATCTTGTCATTATCACTCCACCCTTGTGTCGGCCTTGGTTTCCTCCCCTCCAACCCTGTGTGCAAGTCTGTGATAGTCATCTTCCCATGAGCGCCTAAGCACAACCCACAGAGGAGCCCAAACCACAGTGAAAATGATGTTATAATGATATTATTACTATTTTTTTTATCCCCTAGGAATTTTAAGCTCTGTAGCTTCAAAGAGCTCAGGAAGAAGGATGCAATTCTAGTTGCAGCTTAAGAAAGACAGCTCAAAGTGCATTTGTTCCCTACTTGCCCCTCCCCCCGCCCAACACACACACACACACACACACACAGAGTCTCGTGGATTGCTTTCTAATCTTGCAGTTTGGCCCAAAGCCTGACATATGTTTTAAAACATAAACTTTGCGTCATATATTGTTGATTCACTGAGTCCAGTATGTAGGATCATAAATCAAATTTTACCTCTCTGAAAATGGTAATAGCCTCTGGGCAACTAGCAGACATGGTCTTTGTTAAGTGCGCATGCTCCAGAGTTGGGGACGTCCCCGTCGCCTGTCCCTTCTATTTATCATTGTGCGCTAAACTGCAAAATGGGTTGGTCCATCTCTTGCCCAGAGGTGGGGCGGTCTCTGGGCAGAGAAGGCGTAGCCCCTGGCAATTGTCCGTCTGTTTTACTCCTTTCTCCCCGCCTTCTCCTGTTTAACTGCTTACTCTAACGTGACTAGAACAAAAGCTTCAGAAGGGTGAATATACTCTGCTTGAGCTGAGACATCCGTCTTTCTCCTTTTCTTGGACTTTCAGCTCAGACCAGGACTTATACCATTGGTTCCTCAAGTCTTGGGCCTTAAAACGTAGATTGGGACTTAAATCATTGGCTCCCCTGGTTCTCAGGCCTTTGAAATTCAGATTGCATTATACCCCTGGCTTTCCTGGTTCTCTAGCTTGCAGACAGCAGCTTGTGGGACTTCTTAGCCTCCGTTAATTGTGTAAGCCAATTCCAAGTTCCTTCATAAGTATATACATACACATATGTGTCATATTATCCTACCGGTTATATTAATGTATATATGAATATTATATATCCCCATTGGCTCAGTGTCCTTGGAGAACCCTGACTCATATAATCATCAATAATTATGTTTTCCTCTTCTCCTAAGAGGACTTGCATATCTTTGCCCTTCCTTTAATTATTATTATAGACAATAGAGTATGAGTAAACTTGTCAAAACTTGTTCTAACCTTCCTGAGAATCCACCCTGGGACTGTGTCATGATGATCGCCAAAGTCTGTCAGAGGTTTATTCTGTGCCTGACATGATGCTAAGTGCTTATGTGCATCATCACATTCAAATTGTTTTAATACCCCAGGAGATAGCTAGTCTTGATCTCCTCATGCAGTAGAGAGGGAAGGAGAGGTGGAGGAATGTGCAGTAGCTTGCCTCAGATCACATCTTGAAATAAGCAGAGCAACTGGGATTTGAATCTGATTCTGCTCATTCTGGAGTCCGGGCATTTCCACAGAGTGATAGACCTTTATTTTATTTTATTTTATTTTATTTCTTTTTTTGAGGTGGGAATAGGCTGCTTATGTTTTAATTTTTATTTTCAATTTGGAAGGTGAGCTTGTTTCCAAATTTCTGAGAATGTCTCACTGTAGCACCTAAGTGGGAATGGTAGTTTCCTACCTGTAGTATTCCTGCTTTCAAGGTCACAGAAGCAGAGAATTGGCATAAGGCTAGAAGAAAATGAGTGTACTTAATGATAAGAATTTATAATGAGATTTCAAATGAGCAAATATACCCATTTTGGGTTCATTTATTTTTTTCCCATTCACCTTAATAGCATTGCAGTAAAAACTTGCTAATTTAGATAAATTGTGGGCAACACCTGTCTTGAATTAACAAAGCCTGAATTGCAAAATAATTTTATAGAAATTAAGTTTTATTTTCTGATACATATAATTAGCCTATTATTTAGGAGCTGAGAAAACTAAGCTTCCGAGTTACTCATTAGAATAGTTTATTTTACATTAGTACTCTACCTTCAATCTTGTTTATGCTATTAATTGACTTTGGAAATACTTTAATATTTTCTACATAAGGGATCAGTTCTTTGCAAAAGGCTTCATGTATAGCAACACATTTAAGCCTCAGAAGAACCCTTGTTTTTCAGACTAGTCAATTTGATGTGAAAGGAGAACAGTAAAATGATTTCTTCAGAATAACAGGTTGGTTAACCAGAGTCGGGTCTAGAACTTGTGTCTTTTGAAGCATTTTTTTGTCATTACCCAAATTACCATTAGACATTCCTTTTTGAATATCATTAAAGTTTGTTAAGCAGCATCTGGACTTAAGTGTTTTCCCTACCTTCCCTCCCTCTCTTCTTCCCTCTTCCCTTCCTTCCTTCCTTTCCTTCCTTCTTTCTATCTATCCATCCGTCCATTAACCCAGATTTATATTTCTGACATAGGCAGAGAATGTGTTTGTCTTAAGTAGATTTTCGGCTTATTTCTTTGGTGGTTATTTCATTTCTTTTTTTTTTTTTTAAGATTTTATTTATTTATTTGAGAGAGAGCATGAGAGGGGGGAGGGTCAGAGGGAGAAGCAGACTCCCCGCTGAGCAGGGAGCCCGATGAGGGACTCGATCCTGGGACTCCAGGATCATGACCTGAGCCGAAGGCAGTCGCTTAACCAACTGAGCCATCCAGGCGCCATTTGGTGGTTATTTCATTAGGTTCTTGTTACAGTTCAAATTTAGACTCACTAGATTGAATCATCTCACAATGTGGTTAAATTATTGATTGCATTCATTTTCTGTTTTGTCATTTGGGTTATCTATCAATAATCAATCTGAAATAGTCCCTATAATTGCCATGTTTTAAGTTAGGAATAAAGTCAATTCCTCTTCTGGTCTCTCAGTTTTATCTGTATTCAGAACTCTGAAGATTTTAAGTAATATAACTGGCATTGGCTCTCTTTAGCAAACAGAACAATTGGTTATAAGGTAATTGGGGTGCCTCGTTACCAAAGCACAAGAACACGATGAGTTTCAGGATAAACTCGAGTCAGGGACGTGACTCTGTTTTGCTTCTTTGCCTTCCCTGCTTCAAGCATACCCTCTCTTTTCTCCTTTGCCCTCCTGTCCACACTTACTCTTCCCATCCTGAATCCTTTTTCTTCTCCTGTATTCTTCCCTCTCCCTTCTCCATGCCTCTTTTCTTCTTTTTCTTCTCTTCCCCTTTCTCTACCTCTTTATCTCCCTTCTTCCTTCCCCCTTCTCCTTCTGTTGTCCCACTCCTTTCCCCAAGCCCCTCCTCCTATCCAGCCACCTCCCTTGCCCTCAACTCCTTCTGTCCCATCTTATCTCAAGGAATATAGGACCAGTTGTCTCACATTAGCCTGGGAAGATGGACTTGGAGTATTGGCTTCAAGTGGTAAAAAGCCCAATTGTTACAGGATTCCTCATCAACCTAACACCTAATGGTTTGGTCATTCATTGAGGACTATTGCCTCATTTTTTTAAGGGTGTGAAATGGAGATTTCCTTTTTTTTTTTTTTTGAGATTTCCTTATTATATTGTATTATATTATATTGTTCATTCTCCATATATTATCTAGAATTGTTTTATATAGACGAACTCTTATCTGCTAGGGCTATTTGTTTACCTTGAAATACAGTTCGTAGGGGGACAGTGGGACAATTCTTTATGTATCAGTTTTCAGCACACTAAGTGAGGTCCTCAGTATGCATTGTTTTTTTTTTTAGAAATCTCTCTAGGTGATTTGTAGTTGCTGCCGGGATAGAGAGGCACCAAGCTAGAGCTTGGATCCATCCCAAATCCCAAAGTTTTATTACTTATTATAAAAGCAAGTTTACAAGATAACTACATGATATATTCTTTTGCCAAATTTTATCCCAGTATATGGATTTCATTCAAAGCAACTTATGTAGGAGTGTTTTGGGAGGTGCTTGCTTATTTTTGTTAAATTATAAAGTAAATGAACCATAGAAAAATCTCCAAAGGTAACCTGAAAATAATAATACAATAGCTAACATTTATTCAGGGCTCATTCTGTGTTCAGCTTTGCGCTTAGCCCTTTGCAATCATTGGCTCATTTGACTCTGTGAAGTGGATAATCTAACTCTCGGGCAAAGGAGGAGGAACTGGAAGCTGAAATTTACCTACTTGCTAAAATTATGGGACTAGCAAAGGGTGGTCCTGGGGCTGAGGGGTGCAGACAGTTGGGAGACTTAGAGACTATGCGATGGATCCCAATACTCTTCTGCTCTCAGAGTGGGACATTGCATATGTTTAATTCCATCCTTCATGTGGAATTTTTCTATTTTCATTCTGGGGCAAAGAAATGGAATAGCTATTTTTATTTTATTTATTTATTTTTTTTAAAGATTTTATTTATTTATTTGACAGAGAGAGACACAATGAGAAAGGGAACATGAACAGGGGGAGTGGGAGCGGGAGAAGCAGGCTTCCCGCAGAGCAGGGAGCCCGATATGGGACTCCATCCCAGGACCCCGGGATCATGACCTGAGCCGAAGGCAGACGCTTAACCGCCTGAGCCACCCAGGCATCCCTGGAATGGCTATTTTTAATCTTTAGATTCTGCCGTAGGAAAAGGGATCTATGTATCATTGTATATAATGGTTGGAGTTTTGATTAGACCATTTAGCTAGCATTTTCCAAATGGTTAAAATGTGGTTAGTTACTTTGTATGATGTCATTCAGTCGTAAAATCTGCAGGTTAGTTATTAGCTCTCTTTTTATGTCTGAGAAAATAAGCTTAAGGAAGTTGAGTGCTCATTGTCACATGGTGAACTTTGAACCAGGCTTCTCTGCCCAGTCTTCATTCTTAGCCACATTACGCTGACTAGATAGAGGACGAGTTCATAGGGGTTAAGAGTGGTTTAAGGAGCAGCACAGAACCTTCTCCAGAAGCCCTTAAGGTGGTTTCTCAGCCAACACAGCAGATCTACATAGCAATGAACAACATGAATTTTAGAGTATGGTCCAATTAACTTTCCCAGTGTTAGATCTTGGTCATATCTCTGTAGTCTCTTCTCACTTTTTAGTTACTCCCTAGTGTTGAACAGTGAAAGAATGGGGTGTTGACTAATCATGATCTGCCCAGAATTTTGCTGTGATTTTTCAGTAGCTGTTACTTATTTGGAAATGATCTTCAGTAAGAGATCTTGCTGTATCTTATTTGTGTATGGTTTGCCTCTTTGTAGATGTAGAGTTTGAACTTAAGAAAAGTAAGCTTATATTATTTTCTCCAGTAATTAAAACTTGGGTTTTATAGGTATAGAATTTTACCTAATCCAAAGTTTTTAAAACCTAAAAGCTCGTTAAGTGAATCCCTACAACATTCTTTGGTAGTGAAAACATAATCAGTAGCCAGCAACAAATTAACTCAGGAAATAAAAAGTGATCTGAAAGTTATACCAAACACACTTGGGTATACTTTAAATGAAAAAAGGGTTGGTCTCAGATGGATAGCCTTGTTTATTTAAAGGGCACCCCCTTTATAAAGGGACCTTTTATGTGAGATTTGGAAAGTCTAGAAAAGGAGAACGAAGGCCAACACAAACAAAAGACACAGGAAATATAATCAGCAGAGATTAACTGTGGCACTTGAACTGGTAATAAATGTTCTGAACTAGAAGAACAGTGGTGCAGACTTTGAGAGTGGGTTCTAGCTGTCACATGGCCTGTCCCCAAATGGTCCTGAGGTGACTAAGACATCTCTTTGTGAGACTATAAGCAACTTGAGACTAAGCACTTTCATCATATATCATGAGGAATTCACATGATGCTTGACATTTTATAGGCTCTCTTTAAGAGTGCATAGGAAAAGCGTATTTTCATTTTATTAGAGGTTTGGTCAAAATCCTTTTGAAAATCATGGTATAAAGTAGATGACGAGCCTTTGCTTTAGTTTAGGTCAAAGGCTATCAAACATTTTTGGACCAAGGACCCATTTATGATTTGAAAAATTACTGAGGATTCAAAGGGACTTTTGTTTATGTGGAGTATGTCCATCAATATTTACCATATAAGAAATTAGAAATGAGAAGTTTAAAAAACAGTAACTAAAACACTCACTACATAAAACATAGAACATGTTTTTGTGAGAACCCTTTCCACATGACGCATTTCCAAAACAAAATATTTAGTTTTATTTTATTTATTTAATGAGAAAACTAGTATTTCTTTACATATTTTATAATTCTCTTTATTTTTTATTTTTATTATTTTTTTTAAGTTAATAGTTGATTTTTTTTTTTAAGATTTTACCCATTTATTTGTCAAAGAGAAAGAGCACAAGCAGGGGGAAGGGCAGAGGGAGAGGCAGTCTCCCCGATGAGCAGGGAGCCTGATGTGGGACTTATCACAGGACCCTGGGATCGTGACCTGAGCCGAAGGCAGATGCCCAACCAACTGAGCCACCCAGGCATCTCTTACAATTTCCTTTAATTTGTAGTTTAATAGAAGACAGTAGGTGTCTGCATCTGCTTCTGAAATCAGTTTCTTATGATATGTTGTTTTGTTATAGTATATGAAAGAAAGGGAGGTGTATTTTAATAGACTTTCCAAATAACTGTGGGTATTCTTCCTTGAAACTACACTAAAAATCTACAGATTATAATTCCTAAAAGTTAGTTTCAATGAGGAATTGAAAACTTTATCAATGAACATTTTATATTTTGTTACATTAAAATATATTGGTATTTTTTGTACTTTGTGTAGATCTTTTACCCATGCATTGGTCGGTTGGAAAATACTGGTCCACTAAGTTATGCAGATCTTCCAGATGTTCACACATTTCATTATAGAAAATCAAACAATTACGTTTATTAATATCAGAAAATGTTTTAAGTGCTGGAAAGCTGTGAAGCTCGGGATGGTGGATAAAATTTTCAAGATACTAAATTTCACTTAAAAGCTCAATTTTTTTATCATTGGCAACAGATACTGTCAGTTATTTTCCTTGAAGTGACAGGCTAACTTGCTCTTTTTCCCACAAATGTCAGTCATGACCAATTCTGAATAGTTTGTCTTCAGTCATTCATTCAAATAAAAATAGTGTTTCATGAAAAGAATGGCTAGTTCACCTCATATCTTAGTCATGTAAGTGCTGTTTCTTGAGACAGCTATCCCATTGTATTTTGATTTGCAACAGAAATGCTTTATGCTTCCCCTCTTTATCACATAAACTATTAGAATGGCATGTACTCAAGGATTGTGATTTTAGAAATTAGCTAATTTTACAGGTTTACCAAAGGCATTTTTAAGTGAAACTACATTTTATTTACTCTGCGTGCCAATAAAGAGTAAAATAACTACTAGTAAAATTTTGTGCCCTTATTTTGATTCATGCTAATGGCTTGACCCACCATTGCTTTAGCATCAGCAGTGAAAAAGGTAATACTGTCTCAGTATCATTATGACAATAGTGTTGATCTCATGATTCCTAGAAGGGTCCCTGGAACTCATGCTTTGAGCATCATTGGCTTGAGGGAGTAGTTGTCATATACATGTAAAGCAATTGTTCTTATATGTAAAAAAAATTCTCTTGGTATATATTTCTAACAGTGGAATTTCTTCCATGCATTAGAATAAATGGTTTTGTTTAATTGGCTCATTAACAACTTGAAAAAATTAAATTGCTTTTATAGAGAAGAGGATAATTTGTTTTTAATTTTCAAATAAATTAAGTACAATCAGGCCTCACAGTGAATTTCTTTTTTTTAAAGATTTTTTTTTTAATTTTTTATTTGAGAGAGAGAATGAGAGAGAGAGAGCGAGCACATGAGAGGGGGGAGGGTCAGAGGGAGAAGCAGACCCCCTGCCGAGCAGGGAGCCCGATGCGGGGCTCGATCCCAGGACCCTGGGATCATGACCTGAGCCGAAGGCAGACGCTTAACCAACTGAACCACCCAGGCGCCCCACAGTGAATTTCTTAATTGTGATCTCGCTCATTATTATAACTTTGTATGTATCCTTAGAAGCAAGGATGGTTTGAGCAGGTGACATACTTCTTCACTGTCAAAATGATAATCATTTCTGTGTTTACAGAGTTCTTGGTTTGTTTTTTATGCTCCTGTAGTTCAATATCACACAGTACGTCTTTGGGCAAATATAACAAGGGTGAATGTGTTTGACTCTTAAGGTATTGAATTCACACAGGGTCTATTCTACATGCAAGTATTAAATCTTTATTCCTAATTTTTATTAACAGTCCATTTAAAAAATTCATACGTTGGGAAAAATACCATTTATTTTTTTTTAGGTTTTACTTATTTGTCTGAGAGAGAGACAGACAGAGATAGTGAGAGAGAGCATGAGCAGGGAGGAGAGGGAGAAGCAGACTCCCCGCTGAGCCGGGAGCCCGATGCAGGGCTCCATCCCAGGATCCTGGGATCATGACCTGAGCTGAAGGCAGATGCCTAATGACTGAGCCACCCAGGAGCTCCAAAAATACCACTTTTAACCTGGGAAACAGATAAGATTATGTAAGTTCTAGTATTTCCTGGGTTTCCCCTTCTCTTCCACGTTTCACTTGTGGAAGAAAAAGCAACACTAAAATGTTAATGGAACCATAAGAGAAATGTCCTTCTACTGATAATAACGCCTATAGTTCATTTTCTTTTTAAGGTCTACAGGTGTGTTAAGAACTTAAAACAATTGTATAGCTGATACCAAGTACTAGAGATGACTAAAATAGTAAATTCTAATGAAATAATACAGTTTGGATTTTAGTTTTTATTTATTTTTTTGACAGAGAGATTTTATTTATTGACAGAGAGAGACACAGTGAGAGAGGGAACACAAGCAGGAGGAGTGGGAGAGGGAGAAGCAGGCCCCCTGCCGAGCAGGGAGCCTGACTTGGGGCTCGATCCTAGGACCCCAGGATCATGACCCGAGCCGAAGGCAGACGCTGAACAACTGAGCCACCCAGGTGCCCCTTAGTTTTTATTTTAAATAATGCAAAGTTCTATAGACAAAGGAATAAATTGTAAATGGGGTTTTAAAGGAGCCTGTCTCCAACCATGTGCAGTGTAAGATTTTGTGAAGCCCCTTTCTGATGCATGTGCATGTTTATATTTAAAAATTACTTGAGTAAAAACATGGAAACACATTTTGTGAAACTGGGGTGGCATAAGAAATATGCAGGAAATCAATGTGATCTTTGCTACTTAGACAAGGTAAAATTTTGTTAGGGGGCCACTTTTAAAGGTTGTGCTTGGTTAATATTTTTTGCACTAGTTTAATGATTATAGTTTAGGTTATAAATGATATTTGTAATTTCTTGCCCCTACCCCACTCCAAACACACAAGGTAAAAAAAAAAAAAAAAAAAAAGATTCCTGATGGCAAAGAGCTATAGCATCATAAAGACCTACCTACATAAATAATTATTCCTAATAATTATTTAGTGCCTCATATATCCATGCACTTTGCTGGGTGCTAAAGATAAAGGAGGAATAATATAAGATCTTTATAGTTTAACAGAGGGAGACAGTGGGGAATATAAGTGAGGAAAAAGTGTTATGAGGTCTATAATAGGAATATGTACAGGGCACTCAGTAAGAATTTGATTTTATGGAGAAAGGAATATATGAAATGAAAAGACCAAAGAAGTCTCTTCTAGAATAGGTGACCAACTGGAATTATACTCAGATATTGTACTTAGATAATTTAATAATTATAAGTAGCAATCATTTATTGATTCTCTAGAACTCTAGAACTAACATTTTTTAAAAAATTAATCATTCTTCATTTAGCCCACAAGTGTTCATAAAGCATCTATTATGTGGTGGGCCCTGGTGATGCTCTCATGAATGGCATGGTCCTTATCATTGACTGGGCTGCAGTCTAGTGGGAGAGCCACATAATTTCACTATGATGTAGTACATGCCCCCAAAATTCTAGTACCTCTCCCAAAACATGGCCAGTGGCTGGCCGCATCACCAAGACATTTATGTTTTTCACAATGTAAAGAAGGATGCTTACTGAGTCATGGAATATTGTTTTATGTACTTGGCACTGATATTTTTAAATAAAAAGAGGCCTTTGCTTTTGTGCTGTATTTCTTATCATTAAGGAGCATGGTCTTGATTCTGCACACTGGAAAGTGGCCAAGATTTTCCCATTATCTTCAAGCACCCATAACAGGTTAAGCTTGGTTCAAACTCTGGTCCCATCACTAATGAGCTGTTAGGTTCTTGAATCAGTTATGTAACTCCTCTGAACTGTACTTTCTTTGACTATAAATGAGAAATGAAAATAGTGGCTAATTCCTAGGGTTTTGATGAGCATTTAATGAGATAATCTTATATAAAGTGCTTAGCATGGTGGCTGGCATGTGGTAGATGCTTAGTTATTATTTTGTCTTAAACAAAGTGCTTTAATAAACTACATAGCAGTTAGTCTTCAAAATAAATCCAAAATAGAATTCTTTCTTATTTCATAGGTCAGAAGGAAATCTTGGCATTCTTGCTTGGCCTTGTACTACTAACCAAGAAAAGCATGATTGCTCAGACCAGTGTTGGTAATGATTTCATAGAGAGTAATGCTCTCCAGCTCTTTCCCATTAAAGTGGGATAATAAATATTTTCTAATCCCTCACTGTGTACAAAGCACTGTGCTAAGTATTCTAGAGATAAGAAACTTGAAACTGAAAATATTTTTGTCAAGTAGCTTATAATTTATCATGATAAATAAGATAAATATTTAAATAACCATGCATAGCATGTATATTAAAAAAAATAAGGAAGGATCAAGTATTACTTGGCTTTGACTCCATTAAGCTTTAGATTTTCTGAGGGGTAAAAAACGTAAGATTGCAGTTGTTAGGAAGGGCCTTTGTTAAGAGATGTTTTGAGCATTTTCCCCTACTGTTTTCCTTAGTTTTATTTGCAAGCTGGAGCAGGTATTAAAGATGAAGTGTTCTGGTGGGAGCGGTAGCCTGGAGCGCTTGAAGCATTGCTAATTTCAAACCTTGTAATTTAGTTAAATTGAAACATAACTGCATTTAGATGAATGGGCCGCTAGTTTTGCTTCCCAGAGCAAACATGCCAACCTTTCATTACTTCTTGTCTGTGCTATGGCTTCTGCACTATTCAGATCTGCTTGTTTACACATAATTGACTTGTTACGCTGGTGCAGATTTTTTATTTTGAAAAAAAAAAAAAAGAACTTCCAAAAAATTAGGGATGCTTTGCATAGCATACTGCATCAGTCATTTTACATTTTGAGGTGAGAAAGAGGGAGGGATTCCAGGTAACTTGGTGTTTCCGTGGGAGGGGGTTTGCACTTGGCTCACACTCTTACAAACCTGCGAGTTGAGTAAGTGACACAGTAGGTCTGATTACAAATACAGTTTATCTTCATTTGGAATCCATGACTTCTATTAAATTTAATTACTTCCCCTGTGGCTTCTATTAAATTTAATTAATTTCCCCTGCAGCTGGCATAGTGGAGGTGCTGTTGCTAAATGAAGGTGATTGCTAATTGAGGGAGTTTCTGAGAGAGGTTTTACCCTTTCTCTTGTTTATCTGGAAATCGCTTATCCAGCCAGACATCTTGAAACGTTACGGAGAAGTTGTAGGTTACAAAGTTATAGGTGAGTTCATCACCGTTACTTAGAGAAATCTGCAGGGTTGGGTTTTTTTTTTTTTTTTTTTGTCTGATCCTTCAGTTAGCATGCCTTTTTGGTGAGAAGCCAGCCTAGGATTGTCAGCGAAGAGAACTGGTCCAGTCTTACCCTAGACAAGATGGAACGTGTTAGGCCTATCTATACATGGGGGTTTCTGGCAACTGTACCAAGGTTAATTGCTGCTCAGTTTCAAAAACACAGAGAAAGAGAGGCAAAGAATTTGGCATTGTGAGCAGTGCATTACTCTATTATTAAACAATCATTATTTGGGGGACCCTCTCAAGTTCGAATTAACAGTCTTATTGTTAACGTAGTTTTTCTTACTGGGACCGTACAACTACAGTGGTAATATAAATGTCGGTATACATTCCTAAGGCAAAGCTAAAAAATTTCAAGGCATTTAAAAAAAATCAAGATATGAAAATGTATAACTATTGCCATTGCATTGTTTTTCCAACTTGGTCTCACATAATGTAGGGGAAAGCGAAACTTTTCCTTTTTTTCCCTTCTAGGTTCTTTGGCTAGTCTAATGATTCAATGGACATAACACAGATTAACAGGAGAAAAGCAATTTAATTAGTACGAATGAGAGTTTGCAGAAATAGGAGTCTCAAAGAAGTGACCAAAGCAGGCATCTTTTATATCTTTTTAGACATACAATAAATTTGTGAAGAATTGACAAGTAAAGGGGTTTAGATTTAGGGTCAGTTTTGTTTAGATAGCCTTCTTGGCCTTAAATTCCTGATCTCTGGCAATAAGAATGCCTTTTACCCTCCAGGTGCAGGGAGGGTACTTTCACATGGGGAATTTATTTTCTGCTTTCAGGGGGACAGAGGAGGGTCTCATGTTCTTCCAGCACTAGCTGTTTCTTGAGTAACTTTAATTCAAAGTAATCAGTATTCCAAAGTGTCATATTTTGGTGTGACCTTCCCATCGTTAAGAAGAAAAAATGTATACCATAAATAGATGTACACTCATTTAATGCATTTTTATTTTCAGCCTTTCAACTTATAAAAAAGGAATTCTCCTTTTTGAGCCTCAGTATGTCCCAGATATTATGTACACGTTATGCACATACACACTGTATATATATATATATATATATATTTTTTTTTTTTCCTAGCAGTCCAATGACATATTCTTTACACACAGATAATTGAGGCTCAAGCTCTTGTCTTTTTTTTTCCTCAATAATTACCTGCTTATTTCAGTCGTATGTGAAAATCCTGGTTTTGGAGAAAATTCTATTTTTCTTCAAATGGACAATATTCTTTTGATAACAAACTCCTTAAAAAGCTACTTCCCTGTTTTTCCTAATACCATTCTCTTGTTTTTTTCTCCTCCTTTCTGCTTAGCTCCAACTGGAAAGTCATTATCCTTTCAACCTGAAATTTTAGTTTGATGTCCTTGGTGCTTCATGGCGGTCCTCTTTTCTTTATTCTATATTCTCTCCTTGATTGTTTTATCTAATCTCATAGCTACCAGTAACCATCTATAAACTCTTTAATTACTCTAAATTTAAGTATTTTAAGTCCTGACCTCTCTTCTGAGCTGGTGAAGAAAACCAGAGCCGGACAGTATTTAAAGTGGTAAAACCAGGGGTGCCTGGGTGGCTCAGTTGGTTAAGCGACTGCCTTCGGCTCAGGTCATGATCCTGGAGTCCCAGGATCGAGTCCCACATTGGGCTCCCTGCTCGGCAGGGAGTCTGCTTCTCCCTCTGACCCTCCTCCCTCTCATGCTCTCTGTCTCTCATTCTCTCTCTCTCAAATAAATAAATAAAATCTTTAAAAAAAAAAGTGGTAAAACCAGATTTCATTCAGGAACTATTGTAGAACTACAGGGAAAATGAGATCTCAGGATAGAACAGGTCTCAATTCCTAATTGAGCGTGGACAAGTGGGGATTCATCGCCAAGGAGCCTGGTGCATGTCAGTGAAGAGAAAATTGCTAAGAGGAAATCTCAGAGGTAAGGGGGGATTCTGGCTGAACCTACTTGACAGGATTCTCACTGAAGGCAGGCAGGGTGTTGAGATATCACCAAGGATGGTGGTGGAAGATGAGGGATTTGATCAGATACTGAGGTTGATCAGATTTTGAGGGTAGGGATTCTGGATAAACTGGCTCAGCAGGAGTTTTGCTAAAATTGGGCTATGCAGGTGTGGCAAATGCATAGCCTAGTCGAGAAGAGGGCTTAAAGGAGCCTTTCTAAAGTTTGGTCGAGGAGGTCATCTTTGTCAAGCCCCCGGACCTTCCTTTCACTCATTCTGTATCTTTGTGTGGTTATTTACTAGGCAAACTGAAATAGTCAAATTCCTGCAGAAATCTGTATTTTCTTCCTCCCCCCCCCCAACTAGTCTAGCCTCAGTGTCACTCTTATTCTGTCCCTCTCCTTGGTAAGCTCCCTTTACTCTATTATCAGATCTTTCTCCTTTACATTTACCCAACCTCACCATTTTGGTCTATGCCACCTGATTACTGGATTTGCTCTGTAATTCACATAGAGTTCCCTCAAATCCATTCTTCATAGATCATTTGTCTTTGAATTGTAATTGTGATCATATTGCTTTTCTCTTCCCCTCCTTCCCTCCTCCTCCTCCTCCTCCTCACTTCCCTCCTCCCCTAACCCTCTACTCGGTCTACTCCTCCTGCCTTCCGCTTCTCCAGGTGTCCATCAAAGGCAATGAGGAAGACTTAGAGTAAAACTGTGGAGCTTATTAATGATTTAGACTGAACTTATTTAAAGACAATGTAAATATTACCTGTTGTTCTTTTTTAAGAATGACCGGAATGTTTTTCGCGGCCACCATTTAAAAGAGATTAATCTCTCTCTCTTTTTTTTTTTCCTTTGTGACATGAGCTTTCTCTTATTATTACTATGTTATTGTAACTTGATTTGCCAGGTTCATTTTAAACTTGCAACTTCTGAAGTTCTGGGTTTTATAGTTCTGCTAAAAATACACGTATGTATGTTATTCAACAATGCTATCAGAATTTGAATTGCTTTTACAATAAATCTTGATTTTTATTCTTAGTCATTAAGGTTCCTGATTGTTACTTAACTGATACTGTATTAATGTACTGGCTACACTAATTAGAGCCATGAAAATGCAAGAGTCAATTAATGAATAAATTAGAGCTGTTTCCTTAACCCTTTATGCAACTGTCCTCAATTGTTTTACTCAGGACATAGTGGAGACTGCCTCACCATTTTTTTTAAAGATTTTTATTTATTTACTTATTTGAGAGAGAGAGCACAAGTTGGGGGACAGGCAGAGGGAGAAGCAGGCTCCCCTCTGAGCAGGGAGCCTGATGCGGGACTTGATCCCAGGACCCTTGGATCATGACCTGAGCTGAAGGCAGATACTTAACCAACTGAGCCACCCAGGCGCCCCTGCCTCACCATTTTTATACAGTTTCAGTTTGAATATATTTTTTACCATCTGCAAAGACATATTCTTTAGACTCTCACCACCGTGTGGGAGAAATGACATAGGTAATTGGTAGCATACAAGCATCTGGGTTTAAAGTCAAGTAGGTGTATTTTATGGGCACTGGTGGCCCAGTTTTCTACAAAGGAGAGGCTTATGGGTGGCTCTGTGGTTGCAGGTGGGAGGCCAAGGGGCTTGTTTTGAAGCTGCATTTGATAGCAAGCAAATGTTTGTTTACTTGGAATGTAGTTTACCTGAAGTGATTTTGGGGACCTGAGAAGAGGGAGGTGAGATGTGAGACCATATATCCCCAGTATATTCTAGTTCCACCAAGGCTGGAAGAAAGGAAGAGAATACGGACAGAGATAAAATAGTGAACGCGGGTACAAAGGGGCTATAGTACAGAAGGGAGTAGGCAATGCAGACAAAAATGAGGTGACTATGGTGGCAGGGCGAGGAGGATTTTTCTGGCAGAGTAGAAGAGAATTCAGCAAGGACTGTCCACCTGCTTAGTGTATTCATGGCTCCACATCTAAGTTTTGCATATTTAAACTTTACAAAGCTGCATCTCTGTTCAGAATTGTAAATAGTATTCTGAAGTATTTTAAGGACACATCCACCCAGTATTCATCTTTGCCTGTCTTTGTTGATATTTATTCAGATACTGATTCGGTACCTAATATTGGCCTTTGATGACTTGTTGGTTGGCCTCGGTTTGGAAGTTTCACTGGCTCTGAAGGGTTAGTTATGCTTACCCTTTAGAAGTAGGACTTACTGTAGCTACTGAGTGCTGGTGCTAGGCTGAGGGTTCTTCTGGGCTGTGTTTTTAGGCTCTCTTTTCTGATGACTTCTCTTTAGGGTGATGGTACAGACTATTTTTGCTTTCCTAACCTTTCTTATTACTATAATAGTAAATAACACTAGCTGACTAGCTTTCCTGTGTAACCACCCTGGACGTACCTGCTTAAATTACTAATTTTGTGATTACCTCTTAGGAGATCAGTTTTAGTATGAATCTCTTTTTAAATCCTTTGCGTTTGGAACTGTGTTATACCTTTATTATTATGTCTTATTCATGGAAGATAGATCTGTTTGATCCCTAAGCTTACACAAATTAATATTTTGCTAGGTTGCCTAGAGGAGAAACATAAGGCCTTAATTGAAGGGAGTGTGAAGGCTGGTCTTTGGGAGAGGAGCCTTGAGTGTGAGCTGTGGTCCTCCCAGCATGAAAACAAATGCTCTTTCCGATTGGCTTAATTTTCTAATTTTTGGTTTTCTTATTCATAAAAGAGCACTTAAAAACACCTAGACCAGACTGACCTAGCTCTTTGTTGATGATTTCTGCCCAGCAGTGTGTTCTCCCTGCATTGCCTAAAGTTTTCATTTCACCTTTTCATATTCTCCTGAAACAGTCCACTTGAGGACTAATTTCAGTGATTAAGTCTCCTTAAAAAACATCAAATGCCTTTCAGGGACTTAAGTGGCTACCCCAAATTCCTACTGTAGGTAGGATGTGAACAAATTCTTTATAGAAAAGGAAATACAAACCTTTCAACAGCTGAAGAGATTCTCAGTTACCCTTATAATATAGAAATGCAAATTAAAATTACAGAGAAATGCCATTTGTTCATTTATCAAATTGACAAATATCCAGAAATTTGATAACACTCTCTGTAAGCACAGGTTTTGGAAGCAGGCACTCTCTTGCATGCTGTTTGGTGTGTAAAATAGAACACACACTATAGAGGGTCATTTAGCAGTGTCCATCCAATGTAGATGGGTATAGCCAATAATACCTCTCTTGGGAATTTATTCAAAATAGCTATATACAAGATGTTATTGCATTGTTTTCAGTAGTAAAAGATTGAAAAGCCATAAAATGTCCACCAACAGGGAAGTACTTAAATCAGTTTTAGTCCATTCATACAGCAGAATACTCTCCAGCAGTTAAAAAAAAGGGGGGGGGGGGCACCTGGGCGGCTCAGCCATTAAGCATCTGCCTTTGGCTCAGGTCATGATCTCAGGGTCCTGGGATCGAATTTCATGTTGGGCTCCCTGCTGAGCAGGAAGCCTGCTTCTCCCTCTGCTGTTCTTCCTGTTTGTGTTCCCTCTCTTCCTGTCTCTCTGTCTGTCAAATAAATAAAATCTTCAAAAAAAAAGTAAAAAAAAAAAAAAGAGGCAGTCCTATATATACTGATATAGAAGGATCTTCAAGAGATTTTATTAAAGATAGAGAAAAAGGGGGCACCCTGGTGGCTCATTCGGTTAAGCGTCCGACTCTTGATTTCTGCTCAGGTCATGATCTCAGGGGCGTGAGATCAAGCCCCCTATTGGGCTCTGCACTGGGCTTGGATCCTGCTTAAGATTCTCTCTCTCCCTCCCCCTCTGCCTCTTCTCTAAAAAAAATGATAGAAAAAAAGGTACCCAATAGTGTATACAGTATGCTAGCTTTTCTAATAAATAGAGAAAATAAAGTGTATTCCTACTTTTTGTATCCATGCATACATACATATGAAGAAATTTAGGAAGGATCCACAAAATGCACTATTGGTGGAAGGGGGAATTTTTACTGTGTTCTTTTATTTTTTTTTTATTTGTGAAACATGCAAATACATTATTGAAAATTAAATTTAGAAACTGTACGTTAGTGTGAATTAATGGCATTGTTTCCTTCTTAACACTCATCTGAAATCAGTTTCCCTTGGTTGGGGGTGGGAGTTGGGGTACAATTGATTGGGAAGGAAGGAGGACCTGAACAAATTGCAGAGCATTGAATCCTCAGGTGAGGCAGGATACGTTCATTCCCTACAACATGGGCATCTTGATGCCCTTTGGAGATTTGAAAAATAGGTAGTAGGAGCTTTGCGAGAAATTGGAGTTTGTAAAAGGATACCAAAGGCTAATTTAAACTACTTGGAAATTTTGCCTACAGCCAACAAACCCCAAACAAAGCAAATAGCTAGAATGGGGACATTCCTCCATTTCCATTTTCCTGCTTCTTTTAAAGATTTTTATTTATTTATTTGACAGAGAGAGACAGTGAGAGAGGGAACACAAGCAGGGGGAGTGAGAGAGGGAGAAGCAGGCTTCCCGCGGAGCAGAGAGCCCAAGCGGGGCTTGATCCCAGGACTCTGGGATCATGACCTGAGCCGAAGGCAGACGCCCAACGACTGAGCCACCCAGGTGCCCCCATTTTCCTGCTTCTTGTTTGAATCAGAATTTAAATCAGATTCAGAAGCAGAATTTAAAGTAATGCTTTGGATTAGCACATGGTTGAGGTTTATTACAGGCCAAATATATTTAATTATCTACTCTGGGAACCTTACTAATGTTTAGAAGTCTGTATCTGATTGCAACTGAGTTTTCATTTTCAACAAACTAATTCTCAAACATTTGAAAGACTAATTAGGAACAGCATGTAATCATTTGCAGGGTTATAGACCCTGTCATTCATTGTGGACTTTACTCCTTGGTGTTTGGCCTGTTTTCTCAGTACTTTCTCTTTACCCTAAAGGATAGATTTTAGAATTCTGAAATTAGAGCAGAAATCATGAGGATAGTATGTTAAAGGAGATTCTGTTACCATAAACCTACTGTGATTATTTCACAGTTGAATTAGCCTTTGTACTAAGGCTGATTGTTTTAAATTATATCAGTGTGAATAGTTTTCACTTTTCTTAATTAAATTCTTTTATTAAAAAATATGTATTGACCACTTGACATCTGCCATAATTTATTTATGGCTCTGGGACTTCACTGGTGAATTAGACAAAATTTCTGCCTTCATTTAATTTGTGGTCTTATAAAGATGTTATCTACTTTGTTTATTCATAGGCCCCATACCCCCTTTGATAATTTTAATGTAAAATATTTTAAAGAAGGAGGGGAGGGGAAAGATGGATAATTGTTCAACTGTTGTTTCTCTCCTAAACATTGAGTTCCCATTTAGTCAGTAACTTTATCATCATTTATCGGAATCTTGATCTCTTAAAGATTTTTTTGGGGGGGCGCCTAGGTGGCTCAGTCATTAAGCGTCTGCCTTCGGCTTGGGTCGTGATCCCAGGGTCCTGGGATCGAGCCCCGCATCGGGCTCCCTGCTCTGCGGGGGGCCTGCTTCTTCCTCTCCCACTCCCCCTGCTTGTGTTCCCTCTCTCGCTGTGTCTCTCTCTGTCAAATAAATAAATAAAATCTTTAAAAAAAAATTTTTTTTTATTTGAGAGAGAGAGAGAGTGTGAGAAGCAGAAGCAGGGAAGCAGAGGGAGAGGGAAAAGCAGGCTCCCCGCTGAGCAGGGAGCCCGATGCAGGGCTCTATCCCAGGACCCTGGGATCATGACGTGAGCCCAAGGCAGATGCTTAACTGACTGAGCCACCTAGGTGCCCCAGAATCTTGATCTCTTAATAATTTTTTTCATTTTTTAAAGTAATTCCTTGATTGCTATGAAGTCCTTTGTAAGCAAATGTCAGTGTGCCCCTGATCCTAGAAATATATCATGGTATAATGGAAAGAACATAAGATTTGGAGATCTGATTGGAATACTGATCCGTTACAATGATTAAATGGTCATATTTAACTTACTTCTTTGAACTTCAATTTCAATGGGAAAGCAAAAGTTACCTCCCAGAGCTGATGCAAAAGTTGGAAGTATTATCTGTAGTGTGTCTGGCATACAATAGGAGCTCTGTTAAGTGCTAGCCAGTAGTGGGTGGTGTGTTCAAGTTTCAGTCTTGGGAGTATTAACTGCTTTTTAAGGCTTTCTCAGCATAACTTAACACTTTGGATACTTTTTAGGCTCTTTTCAGCATAACTTGGCACTTGGGGAGCCCTAGTTAGGTCTTCTTATCTCTTTGTAAGTTGATAGAGCGTTGCATCGGAGGTGGGCAGCAGCTCTTTGATTTGATCCCCAAATCAAAGGAGGTAAGATGAAGGCAGATGAAGAGAGCTAGAAGTAGTTATAGTTGGACAGAAGTAGAGATAAATGCGGAGTGACTCTCTTCCCCATTCCGTGCCTGTAGCAAGCAGCGAGCTGTTTCCTCAATTCAAACTTCTCTGTGCCCGGGCAGTGATAAAACACATTCTTCTTAGAGAAATCCCCACTGGCAATTGCCATTTCAAAGAAGGAGAAAGTTCCAGTAGAAGAATTACTATGGTTTAGAGTGTTAATGTGTTTTTAAGAGTAGGTAGAGTGAAGAGCCAGGAATTGGCATCCATTTAAAAATGTCATGCCTGCAAACAATGAATCACGGAACACTACATCAAAAACTAATTATGTCATGTATGGTGACTAACATAACATAATAAAAAAATAAAAATAAATAAATAAAAATAAAAGGGGCATGCCATTCGTTCATTTTCACTCCTGAGCAGAGTGGAAGTGTTAGTGGGGGTCCCCCGCAGACAAGACTGTCTTCTGAGATCACTGTGGTGTGAAGTGGTAATAAAGCAAATCAGGGGACCCTAACTAACATGGACTCCGTTGAACCGTGCGCTTCTAGGAGTAGTGCCACCTTCTGGCCAGCAGTGGGAGCTGTCTTTTTCCAGGTCAACGCCTTCACACATGGCACAGAGGCTCTATCCCTGTGGCCCCACTCCCCACCCAGGACGGATCTGCACTGCCTATACGTTACTTTGAGATGTGCCTTCATTATTTCTTCATGCCACTCATTTAATTTCATCCCATTACATTTCTTTCTAGCAAGAGCTTCTTTATCTCTATTCTTTCCTCTCTTCCAACTTTTGGCCAGCTAATTTTGGGAAAATCTTTCACAGAAGCAATATATATAGTATGATGGTTAAGGTTGTGGAGTCTTACTGCATGGACTTTAATTCTCTCCCTACCTGGTGATATTGGGCAAGTTAGCTTGTACTCTGTGCTTTTGCTTCCTATAAAATGGGGAAAGCAATACCTACTACTGTACAGGATTGTTTTGAGGCTAAAATAAAATAACGTATGTGAAGTGCTCAGCATATCACTTTATGTGAAAAAGTTACTCAGTGATTGTTAGCTTTTATTATTTAGCTGCCACTGTGCCCTTTCATTTATGTGCCATAAATAATCTCAATTGATGAAATTAGTGTCAGTATATACTGACATGGAAAAGAAAAGGTGTTTTAAAGAAAGTAGCTTTACATCAATTCCTAAAGTGAGCAAAAATGTCAAAAGTTGTCTTCAGAAACTTCATATATCTCTAAATATTCCTCCTCCACAAATTTTCAAATTTGCTTTTCTTTAAGCTCTAGCAGGTGAGATATATTTTAAAAGATTCCTCCAAGTTGGATCATTTTAGTGTTTTAATTGCTAATGTTGCTTCTTTGTCATTTTCCAATTTAAATACAGAATTTTAAAACTGTCTTTTAAAACTTGATTTAAACTACCTACCAATTTTTAGGGGTTTTAAACACAATTTTGGAAAAAATGTTGGTTGAGACCCCAACCAACCAACAAAGTTGGTTGAACAACTGACAAATTATATTTTCATTTACATTCTTTGTCCCTTTACCTGTGATTCTCCAAAACTCCTAAGTAGAAGTATAAATCTTGTCTTTCATATTGTCTTTTTTTTTTGGCAAGCCAGATGCAGTCTTAATGCCAACATGTTTGTTTCTGGTGTGGTTTATTTGAGAGCTCAGTTTTTACTAGAAGACTTTTGATCACAGAAAGCACATAACAGCTTGTTTTCATTGTAATTTCTGAGTGCTGAGTCTTCTGAAAATTTTTGTCCAGCTTTACATAGTGGCCAAACTCTTCTGATACTAGAGGAGTTTACTTCTTCACAAGCAGTCGTGATTGCTGTCCTGTCCTTTATCCGTCAACTCTTTGTGACTTGTCCCTTAAGAGTAAGTTCTAGTGATTGTTTGGGTCAGCATTTCTCTTTGAAGTAGCAGTTAAGAAACTACTTTAAAGTCGCCCACTAGCAAGATGGAAAACTATCATTTTCTTCTACTTTCATCAGCTGACCCAGGCTGTTCTGTGTGACTGTTGGTCTTTGTCCAGCTTCTCCTTAGATGCTATAGTAAATTCAGATCTAAGTCATTGGTCAGTTATGTTGAGATCAATTGCACATTAAAAAAAAAAAAGTTGTTAAAAATTAAAAAAAAAAAATCCCATACTATTAGTGTTAGTTGTACAATATACCTCCAGTCAAACCTTTCATCTGCAGAAGACCAATTAATTTAGGAGAACCTATTTAATTACACATTTGTGGGACTCAAAATATTATACCCTATCGGGATGACCATTGTAAACCAAGCTTTTGGAAGTTTTAAGCTTTGAAATGGTTTTAAACAACTGTAGATCCTATTTGGAAGAATCTTAACCGTAGGCATCTTCTTGATTTTTATGATGAAGACCGAAGACTGGCGAGGTTTACACATGAGGAATATTTAAATTCCTTTCTTGAAATAAAATAATACTATTTTTCCAAGTTCATTTTGGAATGGACCAGCATAAGAGAGATTCCAGTACTTTGGATTTGATTTTTTTTAAATTAGTTTACATTTATTGAGTTTTGAAGTGCCATCATGCTCCATATATGCACAATCTCACTTCATACTTTCATATATATATGTATTAAAACTTTAATATATATATATATATATATATATATGGCAAGTTCTGTGGAAGTAAATGAACAGATTTATGGAAATTAAGTTTGCTCAAGGTCACATAACTATCAATGGTGGATCTGCTCTTCTATTGCTCACAGCTGTGTTCTGCCCTCTCTATTGTGAATTTTTCCAAAAAAGATGGAAGGGTGTTAAGAAGTATTTAGTTATGCTCTAGTATGTGTTGTTTTGAAACGGAGTGAAAGGCTTATTAAGGGAAGCTGCACATGCCTTCTTCTCTATGCACAGCTGGTTTGCTCAGGAGAAAAACCCATAGTTGTGCTCAGAGACTGTGGTTTTTACTATATCCACGAGCCTCCTCAGAGAGGTTGTGAGTTATTCCAAAGACAAAATAATATTTTTGCTTCAGCTCATCTGGGTTGTTCTGTAAGCTAGTTTGTCATCCTCTTACAGGGGTAATTTTACCCATGTAGTTCCTAGACTGTTGTCTAAATGGATTAAAAAATAATTCAGTAATGACTGGCTAATTATAGTTGGGATCAAATATCTTCTCTAGGATTGCCTAGGAGATCTCTGACTTGGGACACGGGTGGCTCTACATAAAACCTCTTAAAAGAAAGATGTCCTGTTTTCTCAGTTATGGTTTATGCATTGTGTTCTGTGACTTTTATCTGCTGTGCCCAGGTGACTTCTCTATATTAACTCAAAAGGGAATAAAAATTACTTAGAAATTTCTTAACAAAAACCAAAAAAACCCCAAACTGTTAGAAAATGCCATGGATATAAAAAATAAAAAAAATATTTAAAATAATATTAAAATCAGGGCAGAATAAAGTTACAAAGTCAGAAAACAATTGAATACACTTGGGTTAAGAAAGAAAATTTAAAATAAGAGTTTATAGTAAAAATATAAAAGTAAAATTGAATTACATTGAGTCATGTATGTTATTTGTGAAATGACATTGGTTTAGACTAATCTTATGCTTCATGCTTTTGGTCAAAATACTTTTGTGAAAGTATTAATTAGAAAATGTTGAATTGATGGCCTACCTGAATTAGTTTGATTTGGGGAGTAACATAGGGGCATAGACATATTTTTGTATGGTTCGGATGAGATCTGATAATCTTCGCAATTTATAAGGGGTCTGAATGGTTCTACAATGTTAGACAAAGCATGTTAAATTGTCAAGGCCCATTGCTACAGAACAATAACTGGGCAGAGTTCTAGAATAAAAACTTGTGTTTGTTTAGCTGTATCTCTAAGAAATGCTCTCAGTTACATTATTGCATTTGCAAATGTACCAAAGGTGGACCTTGATTTTATATATTACAGTAGTAATTCTTAAAAGGCTTATTTATATCAGTATTTTTTTAAAAAATGAATCCTGTTTAAAATATTAGAGTATTCATACAATAACAAGTTATCACAATTTACCTATTTTGTAAGTAAGGAATAACATTTATTTTTCTGTAGGATTTTTGAATTTCTGTTTGAGCTTTTAAAAACAAAATCCTTTGAAAATGGTAGTTATATAGGATGACCCATGGTGGTTTATGGCAGTTCTCACAAATTTTATTTAGATAAAACTGTAAGGAGCTATGTTTTCAACAGACTTTCTCTCCTCTCTCTCCCTTCTTTCCCTCTTTCCTTCCTTCCTTCCTTCTCGTATCAGACGTAAGAAAATATATATCTTTCTACAAAGGCTTGGAGTGGAGAACAGTAAATTTTTTTCATGAAAATGTCAGGGTACCATGATAGCTACACGCCATCCTTAGGCTAGGTCTTATTCATTTGGGTATTTCTCCTGGCTTTACAAGGATTTAAAAGGAGATCTCATGTTAAGTTTCAGTTTGTTCTCTGTACTTAAATGAGGTTTTACAAGAGACAGTTGCTTCATTAAAAAGAAAGAAAGGGCGCCTGGGTGGCTCAGTTGGTTAAGCGTCTGCCTTCGGCTCAGGTCATGATCCTGGAGTCCCGGGATCGAGTCCCGCATCGGGCTCCCTGCTTGGCAGGGAGTCTGCTTCTCCCTCTGACCCTCCCCCCTCTCATGTGCTCTCTCTCTCCTCTCATCCTCTCTCTCAAATAAATAAATAAAATCTTTAAAAAAAAAGAAAGGGAAAGAAAAACAAGCAATTAGATCCAGTAGAAGGCTAGACTATTTGATGGTTTAACATGAATATGTCTTGAGCTTCATAATGAGGCTGCCCTAACTGAAATGGCATTTCATTTCGGTTGATATACTCTTGGCATGATCGGTAGCATAAAGCGTATTTAAGAAACTGATTTCAGGGCGCCTGGATGGCTCAGTTGGTTAAGCAACTGCCTTCGGCTCAGGTTATGATCCTGGAGTCCCGGGATCGAGTCCCACGTTGGGCTCCCTGCTCAGCAGGGAGTCTGCTTCTCCCTCTGACCCTCCCCCCTCTCATGTGCTCTCTCTCTCTCTCTCTCTCTCATTCTGTCTCTCAAATAAATAAATAAAATCTTTAAAAAAAAAAAAGAAACTGATTTCATTCTCACATCATCAGCTACGACCACTAGTTGATCTGGAGAGATTGGAATCTGCTGTCTTAATTATTTATTAAATAAAACATTTTTTCAGACTCTTTAGCTTACCTAAACATAGTTTGTATTTTTTTCAAAATATATTTCAGATATGAGACACTTGTGTTTTAAGACTGCATATTTATTTAGCATTTATAAAGAACTCTGGAGAACACTGCCAACAATATAAGGCCTGCACATCTGCACAATAATTAAGCTTACTGTGCTGATTCATATTTTTATGTGGGATTGTGGGGATAGGCTTTGGGGAGGGAGTTCATAGTATATACTTGTTCTTTCTGGAAGATGCCATGTATATCCACACCTCCAGACTTTTGCTTAGGCATACTTGGTGCTAGACTGGGGTTTTGCACACACTAGGCTGCTTAATCAATATTTAGTGATTTTATGTCTCCTTTTTCTTGATGCAGCCTTTCTTGTCTTTTTGCCATGACAGATTCTTGTTTATATTTCAAGGTCAGATCCAAAAGTCACTTCTTTGTGGCTTTCCTTCTTTTTTGTTTTCAATATATATATATTTGTATTTTATTACACTCTCATATAGTACATACCATGCGGCATTAGTTATTGGATCCTTTCTATCTTTTCTGCTATCATTAAAGGTCTGTGACATGTTTTAGTCATCATTGCATCACCAGCACTTAATATACTTTCTGACATAAAATAGGCACTCAAATGCTTGTTGAATCAAATGAAATCAGACGGGGTTCAAAAGAGGATGACTGGGGAATAGAACTAACATGTATTGATTACCCAATCTACGTTCAGCAATTCACTGGTTACTTTAGAATTCAGTGCCCCATACTATTTCAGATAATCTTGGAAGAAAGGAGGTAATATCACTATTTTACCTTAAACGAGGAACCTATGGGGCTAACGAGGGCAGAACTAGGCTCTTCCCTCTTCTGTCTCCTATCAGACTGTATTAAGCTGTCTCCTGAGAGATTTTTTTTTTTGCAGATTTTCTTTCCTTTTTCTTTCTTAAATCATTGCTAAGCTGAAATGGTAGAGTCTACTATTTTCAAATCTAAGGTCTTTGCTTAAATTGCTCATTATAAAAATATACCCGAGTTTGCACTCATTTATCAAGGTGATTCCATTATTCCTATAGGAACCTTTTTGTCATCATGATCACATGTAAAATTTTACAAACTATGGAGGTTTGAATTCTGATCCTTTATGACTAAAAGGTCATACCTAAGAAGTGAATTAAAAACACGAAAACTACACCTACAATGTAAATTTTACATAGCATTGGATAGTATGCAGACATATCTCATCATGGTGAATGTTCTCCGTTATATTTGATCTTTATTACTGTCATGAATGTTCTCAGTTGTATTTGATCTTTATTACTGTAAGTCTTTCAAGGCAGAAATCATCTAATGCACATCTCGGGGTGCCTCGGTGGCTCAGTCGTTAAGTGTCTGCCTTCGGCTCAGGTCATGATCCCAGGGTCCTGGGATGGAGCCCTACATTGGGCTCCCTGCGCCGCAGGAAGCCTGCTTCTCCCTCTCCCACTCCCCCCTGCTTGTGTTCCCTCTCTCACTGTCTCTCTCTCTGTCAAATAAATAAGTAAAATCTTAAAAAAAAAATAATGCACACCTCATTGAGAAGAGTTAAATTTGTTTTCTGAGACATTAAGGTAAACTTCTAGAAAGGACTTTATAATTTTTTTTTAAGATTTTTTTTTAAATTTTTTTATTTGAGACAGAGAGAATGAGAGAGAGAGAGCACATGAGAGGGGGGAGTGTCAGAGGGAGAAGCAGGTTCTTTGCTGAGCAGGGAGCCCGATGCGGGACTTGATCCAGGGACTCCAGGATCATGACCTGAGCTGAAGGCAGTCGCTTAACCAACTGAGCCACCCAGGCGCCCCTATAATTTTTTTTTTATTAACAGGTATCCTCTTCCTTTAAAACCCTTCTCTGCCAATGTCTTACCACTAGAATGCCCTAGAATGCATTATAAGGGGATATATCTCATAGATGAGATGGATGAGATAGGTTTCTAGTTGCCAAGCTTTATTTTGCTATTACTTTGGAGGTGGTACTTCTACCTTTGTTTTATCATAGTTTAGCCCTTGCTGTTATAAAGGTAAATTTTAGTACCTTATTTCCAGGTTATTTTTATTTTTTAATTAGTAGGACAGGATCACAGAGTATGAATCTTTATTTTTATCAAGAACGCCTTGGAGATTTTGATGGTGGTGACTCATTCAGTTGTCAGGAATAATGCAGTAGTCGGTTTGAAGTCCTAGGTTTATACCCGATGGGCACCCTGTGGTTCCTAAAAGGTTGCTCCTATCTCAGGCATTCTGTCCTTGAGGTTTGCTCTGCCTGGAATGAGTCAACCCCAGATCTTCACATTGTCCTCCTCCTCCTAGTCATTCCAGCTCTTCCTTTGAAGAGGCATCCCCTCTACTGCTTGGCGTTACATTCACAGACCTACCTGCCATGTTCTACCTGAACATTTCATTGTCTCGTTGATCTTGGTATGCTCAGAACAGTGCTTAGCATTTAATAAATATTTACAGAACAAACTGGAAGTTTGTACAGGCTTATGGTCTTTTCAGTAGTCTACTAATGATGTGCATTTCTAGATTGCTGGAATTGCTTTCCCCTCGGCTACGGGTACAATGCTTAGTGATGGGGCAGTCCTGCTCTAGAATTCCAAGCAGCTAATTCTTCGGTAGAATGGACTCACTGTTGTCCCTGAGCAAGTGAATCCATGAAATTCTTCTGTAAAGAAAATGAAATACAAATTATTTTATGATTTGTTTCTCTGTATATGGAAAAGGCAGTGCTAAACGTTTTGTTGTATAATGTCTCGGTAGCTGATGGTGGTAGGTAGTATACAGTAGGAAGTGGGGAGGCTGGTGGATGGAGAAGTTAAGAGAAAGGACTGATTCTGGTGTGGTAGTCATCCAGGAATTGACAGATTTCCAATTTTACTTTGAGGAACACAGAGGTAATTAATAAATTAATTAAATCTATCTAATTAACCCATAAATCCGTTAATTAAATCACAAAAGTTTTGAAGGTCATAGTCGTAGTTTACACTGTGTCTTCTTCCTAGCAGACATACTGCCCTTGTCTAGGAAGGAACAGGGGCATTATTGCTTTCCAATATCTTGACATACCTTCAGACCGTTAGTACTGGTAAGAAGGGTGCTGGTTGAGAGGAGTAGCTCTCCGACCGGGAATGTAAGAGCATGGTGTTTCTTGTATGCCTTAATAAGGCACGCAGGAGAGCATGGTGGTGAAGAGTAGCTCTGGAATCAGACTACCTGGGTTAAAATTCTGGAGCTATCATCACTAGCTGTGTGAATTGGATAAGTTATATAACATCTCCCTAAGTCTTCTTCTTTGTGGAAATAATAATAGTGCTTACTTCATAGAGCTGTGATGGTTAAATAAGATGATGTCTGGGGGTGCCTGGGTGGCTCAGTCGTTAAGCTTCTGCCTTCGGCTCAGGTCATGACCCCAGGGTCCTGGGATCGAGCCCCGCCTCAGGCTACCTGATCGGCGGGGAAGTCTGCTTCTCTCTCTCCCACTCCCCCTGCTCGTGTTCCCTCTCTCGCTGTGTCTCTCTCTGTCAAATAAATAAATAAAATCTTTAAAAAAAAAAAAAAAAGATAATGTCTGTAAAGCGTATTCCGCACCCTCCGGCACATCCTAAGTGACAGCAAGTACTAACTCTCCTTGCTGTTGTCATTAGTACAGTCTGTGCTAGCTCATCACATGTAACACATGCACATTAGAGCCCATTATGGGGGTTATATTGAAGGGAAGTCATAATCTTTCAACTAACTGGTGTTTCATGGTTTGAAAGGAGAGCTTGTGTCTCACCCCTGGCCACGCTAGGTAAGTGGACAACTCCCTGATAGAAGGTTGAAATGGATGAATACCAGGCTCTGAAATCTTCAGGGTGTATCAGTTTATTTAAAAAAAATGAAAAAAAAAAAAAGTGTTTCCTTGACAGTTCTGCCTTGGATTGGGAACCCCGTATTGATTTCAGGTAAATCGAGAAAAAAGATGACTTTATAAGGTTGTCTAATGCAGGAACACATGATTTCATTGTTTTCACTGCCTCTCCCAAAACATGGGTTGTAACAGTCTTTTTAATTACAGATGACAAGATGAAGTGACAAAATGTTCAGTACAATCTTTTCTTTTGAAACTGTTAGATTTTATTCCTATATGATCTTAAAGATGTGGTGAATACTGGAAATCCTGACTTTTTATTCATTTTTTCTCAAAGCAAAGAGCATTGTAAGGAGCATGGTGTGTGACAGGGGTCATAGGGAATTATAAGAAGTTATAAGGATTAGGCTACATTTGAATTTTTCACAAGAAATAATTAAAACCCACTGTTGGGGGCTGAGAAGAATAAAAAGATGAATAAGGCCTAGATGCTTTCAAAGGAATTACAGGAATTGAATAAAATACTAGAAAAATAGCTTTAATAGAAAGTAGAAGGCTGTAGATACCGAAAGAAAAGTAGAATCAATGATCTTTGGGAGGTATTACTTCTAGCTGGGGACCTCACGCAGAGCTTAAAAAATGAACTGGTGTTTGCTCTGGGCCTTGAATGGATACACATTGGAGGTCATGAGGCGGAAAGCATCTTCGTCAGAGGGAGTAGAATGTGCAAGGACTAGAGGTATAAATCAGTGGGTTGATTATGGGAAGGAGTAAAGTCATAGTTTATTGCTCAAGAATGCTAATCCTAAGAAGTAATGTGCGCAGAGAGGTTTCTATGGTGAAATTCGTTTGGGGAACTTTGTATACTATATATGCCTCCTACAGATGGTCCAGTATTAAAGATTCTGAGATGTCTTCTATTAAAACAAATATTTAATATTGTTTATGGTAACTTATTTAATCACGAAACCCTCTTTTTTAGTAAATTGCACGAAAATGTTAGGAATCAATTTCATATAGACCCTTATTGGGAAATGTTGGTCCATGAAGGTAGGTTGGGGGAAGGTGGTGGAAAGTTTGAACATCAGAGTAAAGCTTTCTGATGTGGGTGAGCCATGGTCTGGTGTACTCTTCAGGAGAGTTCATCTGAGGACTGTGTATGAAATGGGATGAATTGGAGACTGGGAAGAGATGCATGGAGGGGCATTCAGTAATATGTCTTTTTCAGCAAACTAGGTATGAGGTGATGTTGGTCTCACCTGGGCTGGTTTGGAAGTAAAGGATCTTCTGGAGGAAGAGCCAGAAGTTCTTTGATGTCGGTGGACTGTGGCAAATATGAGAGAGTCTATAGAGTGGCTTTTTGATTCTGAAAGGCTCCTCCACCCTCCATTCTACCATGTTTGAAATCAGGAAGTATCTTAGCAGTTAGTCATTGTTTAGTTGCCGGTGCCTTTCTGAGTGGCACATGAAGTGAGATTTGTGAAAATACCATTGTTGTCAAGGGTGCTTTCAAGATAAAGGAATACATTTGCCAGAGAGTAGCTTGGGGTTTAGTTTCTAATGGTATGATGTTGGCCACTCCTTTTTGAAAGAGAAGGGACATTGGAAGAGTGTCCTCCTGTCATCACTGGGACCAAAGGAAATGTGCTGTGTTTCAGAGAAAATGAGTGACCAAGGCATTAGGACTAGGATTCCCTCATGACTTTGCCATGGGCTTTTTAAAGCTGTCAGTGCGAGGGAGGGAATCCTTCTGCACTTGCACTTACTTATTTACCTAGTCTTATTTTATCCAACTGTGAATACTGTGACGTTAGGCCAAGTGCTGCTTTGTTGAAAGATACGGACCTTACCCTCAGTCTTTCAGATATTAACTTGGCAAGGTGAGCAGGACTAAACTTCCTGCCTAAAAATGCTTTTTCAGTGGCTGCTGTTCTTTCTCTTCAGTAGCTCTTTACACTCCTGTTGTATCACAGCATTTTATTTGCTGTGGTTCTTTTAAATAATTTAGTCTGTTATTTTTTTTCTTAAAGATTCAAATGAATTGAAATATATGTGTTCCTTCCCATGCATTCTATTCCTATAGGTCTACAAAACTCAAGAAATATTTATTAGAAAACACTAGCTCCCTCCCATTCCAGGAATATTGATCCAGCAGATTATTATGAGAAGGCAAAAGGTTTATTTGGTATATAATTCTTCAGTTGCTCTGAAATATATTATTTGACTCTTTATACCTGAATAAAAGTTAATGTCATGAAACTCATGATCATATTTTTTTTCTTCTCTTACTCCCCTGTCCCTGCTGCTTTAATGAAACAAAACTATTAAAAAATAAAAGCCTCAGAGCCTGTCCATAATGGTTTGATAGTTTAGTCACTTCATAAAATGTTAAGCTCTTTTTTTTCCTAGTTTTAAATTTTGGGTTGATAATGTTCCCAGGTCATGAGAAGAGTCTGAAAGTAGTTTTTATTCATTGTTGGTTACAGCTGTTATTACTAACCAATGGCCAGATCCTGCATTGAGAGAGACAGACAGACAGACAGACCAACTGGTGACTGGTGGAAGGCGGGAGGGAAGGAGGGGGTAAGAATTCACAAATAGTTTCTGCTTTTTAAATCAGAAAAGCTGGACTTGCCAAGGTTTTCCAGCCAGACGTTTTAATTTGATCTTGGGTGCTCAGAAAAGACCACACCCAACTTGACTCATCAAAGGGTTTTTAATTGGCAGAGAGAGTTGAACCTGTCTTAAGATGACTGTGTGCTAGGGTTGAGTTTGAACCACAAAGATTAGGGAACAAAGAAGAGTAATTTTGAAAATTTTTATTTTAGCACAGTATGTATACCACTGATTGCCTAGGTTATTATGTGAGTCACTTCAACCTCTTAACCTCTGTTTTTCAACATTTCTAAAGAGCAGCAATGCTCAGTTTATTTTTTAAAAGACATCTGTGATACTTTTATTTTGAGTTCTTTGGGAAAAAAAGCATTCTCCCATGCTATAACGAATGGGACCAATGTGTTAGTTAAGATCTTTTGATTATAGACAAAGGTCTGACTGTTTGGAGGGGAAAAGGAATCTATGAGAAAGCTACATGGGAATCTAATGCAGTCCAGGGATGAGCTGAATAATAAACAACAAGCCACGGGGAGGTCCAGCATGCAGTCTGACCTCTGGAACGAGTAGAACTGGGACACGGAACCCCTCAGGGCGCATCTTCATTTTACTTCTCTATTTCTCTTTGTGTGTTGGCTTTGGTTTTCTTTCTTTGAGGTACACCCTTTTTCTCACCCTTTCTCATATAATAGTACCATCATTGAGAGTTCCCAGATTTTAGATTATAGTTTTTGTCAGCGGAGTGAGTCTTCATTGGGTCCAAAATTCCAGGCAGAGAATCCTGTTGTGTTGGGTTTGGTCCCACCCTTGTGCCAATTCACTGTGGTAAGGGAACAAGGTCTGTGGACCAAGCGGTGCAGCAACCTGAATAAGCATGTTGATTAGGGGTGAGGATGCAGTAGAACCACCGAGAGATAGATAGGGGCTGGGTGCAAATCCCATGTGTGGCCACTGTAAAAATAATGACTTGCATATGTTACTTAGTTTGCAGTTTTCTGAATAAATTGTCAGTACTTGTATCTGGATGAATTTTCATAGTGGCACATGCTTGTTTTTCAGAGTGAGGATAAGAAATTTTTGTGGTACTTCAGTTCACAGATAGTTATATTTGTTGCAGGGGAGTTGAAAAGAGTGGATTTTTAGTATAGAGTGATTATAAGGTAATAAAATCATTTGTACACATACACATGATTGCACACACATGAGAAGTGCAACATTGAATTCAGAGCTTAAATAACAGATTAAAACATGTGCATGGGGAAAAATTTTGCATCATGAAAAATTCAACATAACATTTTATCAACACACTTAGAAAATCTACAACATAAAAAAGGGGTTGTAGGCCGAAGCAACTCTGAGTAGAAGTACAAAGCAGCTCTGTTGGCTCCTGGTTGCTGGCCTGGGCTCAGAGGTGGGTAAGCCTTTGTATGTTGCTTAGCAATGTGTGTGTGTGGTTTTTTTTTTGTTTGTTTGTTTGAATGGATCTAGCCTCATGAATCATGAATTGTTAGTTTATAAGAGTAAGGTGTTCTTACAAGCCTGCCAGAACGGTAACCAAACCCAGACCCTTTTTATACCAGAAGGATTTTAAGAACAGAATTTTAGCTTCTCAGATTTACTGTGGAGTTTGAAGAAATATTATGTGATGATAGTTCTGCCATTATAATCAACCTCTAACTCTGCTTTTTATATGCAGATCTTTGTGATCCCAGCTGAAGAACAACAACCTTACTAATTCTACTATTTAGCAATTCCTTTTGGGTTTATTGTGGGAGGTGGGAAGCAGAGAGGTGCTTTCTTGTAGAGTTACTGAGTCCCTCCTTCATGAAATGGATTGTAACTCTGGAAGGGTGAATGCTTGTGAAGATAGTCTTGAATGATTTGTAAAAAATCCTGTTCTTATTACTCAAAATTTCAAATCTTTATCAAAATAGTATTTCTGTTAGTTTAAAAAAGGAAAGGAAAACACCCAACCACACAATAATTTATTTCCCACTCTTATTTCCACATTTTTGGATAAAAGACCGACTAATGTATTCTGACACAATCACCAATGAAAAAAAATACTTAGGAGATGTTTCTGACAGCTAGTTCCCCTCTTCTGCTTTCATTCCCCTTTTTGCTCTAACTTTCCAAGTTCATAGATTCAAAAACTATATTTTCCAGTTTTATTCATTGGTGAGATTGTTTTCCACCCCAAACTTTGTTGCTTTATCGTTTTTAAAAAGGTTAACTATTTTAATGGTTTTCTCTACCAGTTCATGTATGAAAGATACAGTAAACTTTTGTTTAAAAATGATAGTAGGAAAACTAAACCTGCCAGGTTTGATAAATATTGATTTTAAAGAATGTGAAAATGAATGATTGTATTGTATACAAGCAACCAGCAAATGATGTAGGAAAAGTGATGAAGTTTGAGAGACACAGACGGGCCACTGAGGTAGGAAGTGAGGGTATCTCACCTGGGCGTAGAAAGTCTCTTCCAAATACCAAAACTGGATTTTGTCATTTTGCCCAGAGTTGAAGATGATTATACAAGAGCAACCATCTAATTTCTATCCTTACCACTGTTTTTCTGACTCAGATATAAGCTACAGAGTGCATGGTTCCCCAACACCCTGTGGCTTTTTGTCCTATGTTGTTCCCACAGTTTGAATGTTCTCCTTCAGCTGTCATTAGCAAAAATGTTTATGGTTTAGTCTTAATGCTGCCATTTCCATAAAATCTTCTCGACCGTAAGTGGCAAATGTTGAATTGCATCCCTGCTTTCTTCTGAGCACTTACATAATTTTGCTCGTGCTTTCTGTTGTAATTACACAGATCGCTCTGTGTGGTTGTGTTTTGTATCCTTGCCCAGGCTTCTCCATGGAGCTCTGCACTCTCTGAGAACATCAACAAGGTCTCATTCGTTAAAGCATGTTCTGTGTATCTAGTGTAGAGTCTTGGATTTAGTAGGTGGTAATTAAACATTTATTGATTTAAAACAACAGTTGATTCACAGATCAAAGAAGGGAAAATATACCTTTTAGCTTTTTACTAGGAAGACTTTCAGGCATAATTGTGCAAATCAGTTTAGAGACTTGTGTTTATATTAAATGATTAATTTCACTCTGTGTCAGAATAAGACTATTCCCAGAATTTCTTTTTTTTTTTTTTTTTTAAGATTTTATTTATTTATTTGAGAGAGAGAGAATGAGAGACAGAGAGCAGGAGAGGGAGGAGGGTCAGAGGGAGAAGCAGACTCCCCGCCAAGCAGGGAGCCCGATGCGGGACTCGATCCCGGGACTCCAGGATCATGACCTGAGCCGAAGGCAGACACTTAACCATCTGAGCCACCCAGGCACCCCTATTCCCAGAATTTCAACCTCACTGAAACAATTTATATATTTTTCTTTCAATTTGTTATAGTTGTTTAGGTTGACTCTTTTTTTTTTTTCTCTGCAAACTTTATAGCTGATGACAGCATTCCCTTTCCTCTTTTAGGGAGAACAGGCAGCCATATTTTCAGCCATGTGCAAGGTGGACTAAGTACACATGAACTAAAGTTTGGAAATGTAATGGCATAAACTCACAACAGAGTCAATCTAATGCATGTTCAATGTTTGCATGATTATTCATTTGCTATGTATCTAACTAGACTCACCTTCTGAGTTTCCATAGGAGTAAAAGGTTGATCTTGGGAAGGACGGAAACACAGCTTTTGGAACTCTTGGGGCTTTCTTTTCTGGAGGGAAGACTTTGGTGGAACAGATGTTTTCCTCATTATTTTTGCTTAACAGCTTTTTTGGGGGGGAGCACAAACAGTGAGTGATCCTTTCCACCCCAGAACTGGTCTTAGCCAGGGCAGTGAGGGGCATCCAAGGCAGCAATTTTACTGGAAATTGAGGTCTTCAGCAGGTTCTCAGGTTGATTTTCCATTGAATTTTAGTTCTCTGTTTTTTCACTTTTCATTATTTGAGTCAACTAACTAAAGGTCACATCTAGTCCTTTCAGCCTCCATTATCCTCCTTCATTGATCTGTTATACACAGATTGAACAGAATGGGTCTCATGTTACAAATAATGACCCCCAGTCCCCAAATGTTTTTTACCCCCCAAGTGTTTTCTGAACTTCATGTAGTGAGATCAAAAAGAACCCTGGTACTACTATTTATACTTCATTTGGGATTATTGGATCCTGGCTATTTGTAGACATTTCAAGATTTCTTCGCAAAGTTTTGATAAGAATTTCAGAAAGGAAAAAGGGCAGAGCTTTCATGTAATTGATGGAGTGTGTTGGAATGGTGTGGATTGGTGACAGTGCTTTACAGAGCTAGAGGGAATCATTAGAGTGAGCAGGGGGAGACATTAAAAATGGGCATCGGGAAAGAGAATGGTGTAGGCAAGAAGGTGGTTTCATTAAAAAGTTAGACACTCTATGCAGCATTTAAACTTTGGCAGGGTTTGATATGCCCAGGTTAGTTCCTTGTTGCTTCCTTTTGGTAGTGTTCTGGTACAGGCTGAAAAGAGGCTGATGCCCAAGGACACCTTTGCAAGACGTAGCAGCATATGCCTTTGCTTACAGTGCATGCTTTAGGACATCCAAAAAATGTTTTAATAAGGACTATGGTCTCTGGTTCAAACCACACTTTTTTCCTAAAGGAAAAATTTTGTTTGGGGTATTCGGAATTTTGTGGGGGAAGAGTTTAAAGGAACTATGACTATGTTAAGAAAATGGTACCTAATGGATTTTAAATGATCATGACTTTATGATAAATAGAATTCATAAAATATACTCTTGGTAAAATGCATTAACTTTTTGGTGAGCAGATACAGTATCTAATGAAATGTTAGCATCTATCCTTTATATATATATTCTAAAAAAAAACTTAATTAATAAACAAACACACTCACTTGCAGCTGAACCATTTTTACTTTCCCTTTCATCTCGTGGGTATGGGTAGGAAGTAGTGCATTCCATTAACCCAGACTGTGAAGGGTGGGAGCAGAGTTGCTGAGAATGTCTCTGGGAATTAGAGATGAAAAGGACCATATTCTTTTTGTTTTTTCTCATCCACATCAGGTGAATGAGATTCACTGTGGAATGCTGTTTGTTCCTCAGGGAAGAAAAGTGGACCCTCAATTCATGGCAGTATTATTTGGAGTGAAAAAATTAAGGAAGAGAGACTGACAAAAATAGTGCTACGATCAAAGAAATTTTTCTTGTTATTAAGCAAATCAAGATGGAAGGCTCAGCATTATTACCTGAGTATTAAATATTTGCTAGTGAAGTTGGAGTGATTTATAATATGATAGATTCTGAAAGAACCTCTAATGAAGGGGAGCCTGGGTGGCTCAGTCGTTAAGCGTCTACCTTCGTCTCAGGTCATGATCCCAGGGTCCTGGGATCGAGCCCCGCATTGGGCTCCCTGCTCTGTGGGGAGCCTGCTTCTCTCTCTCCCACTCCCCCTGCTTGTGTTCCCTCTCTCACTGTGTCTCTCTCTGTTGAAAAAATAAATAAAATCTTAAAAAAAAAAAAAAAGAGCCTCTAATGATATGCCAACAAATTAGTTTTCTTGTATTAAGGTGAAGTGTGCCTGTTATTATCAAACGACTCCCATGCTTTCCATTGTAACATTATTGTTTTTTGAAGTTGTGTTATTAACCATTATATTTTTTTCTATGTATAAATAGTATATAAACTTCTCGTTGGAGGTGCTGATATTTAGTGGCCTATCATTATGTATGGGTCAAGGAGAATTATGTTATCCATAGAGCAATTTTGAAGTTATAGTTAACTTTCTATTTTTTTCCTATGTATTACCATAATGGCTCATTTTGTCTTACTGTTTTAATCCTAGGCTCTTTTACCCCTTACACATACCACATATCCTTAATCCTGGACCGTTTGTTAAGCCTAACTAGTTCATATTCTGCAAATGTAAACATTAACCCAAGGGAAAAAAAAGTAATTATTTTTTCTTTGCATGCCAGAGTAGTATTAAAAAAAGGGAAGATATAAATCTTAGATAATATTTTCTGCTTCTATATGATTTGTCTTTACTTAGTAAATATCTACTGAATGATAGGAAATTCTCATTTGCTTTACAATGTCCTTTCCCCCGTTGTTTAGAAGGCGGAAAGCATAAATAACATTTTTACTTTAAGAAAAATAATTAATAGTGAGGAATTTGGAAGATATAAAGAAGTTTGTAGGCCCTGTAGTCTGAAAGAAATAACTGCTAATTTTTTGACCTATTCCTCTGTCTTTTTTTGTGTGCATGTATGTATGCGATGCGTGCATGTGTATGTGTGTATCAGTGCCTTCTCCTCTGATTTTAATTCTGAAAGAAAGCCAAGACATACTGAATTTGTAAACTGATTCTAATTTTTTAAAAAGCAGTTCTTATCAATTTATAGTTTGACATGATTTTCTCTTTTCTTTTTAGAAGAGATTTCAGCTCGTGACCTGAGCTGAAATCAAGAGTAGGACACTTTAACCGACTGAGCCACCCAGGAACCCCCATGTGATTTTCCCCAACATTTGCAAAAAAGGAAACATCCCTTTACCACTATACTAATAGTAGATCTGGTTTTACACCTTGGTTACTGGTACCAACTCTCACCCAGACTATTGCATTCACTTCTTTAAATCTTGTCTTTCTCTCATGTGGGGCCCTGTACAACCTGTTCATTATACTGTTGCCAATGTGGTCTTTTTACAACAAATTCCACTTGTGTCCCTTGCTTATAAAGGTAAGTCCATGATCCTTGGCGTGACATACAATGCCAGTTGTTACTGAGTATTTATAACTCTCCAGATCTTCTCTTAGCATTCCTCTTTTGAACCTAGTACTGCCACAAAACAAAGTTAATCCAATTTTGGTCATCCCCGTTTTTGTACTGTTTTCTTTGGTCTTCGTTCTTCCTTCAGAACTTAGTTCAATATGTCCATTACTGAGAAGTCTTTCTTGACCCCCTACCTGAGTATAGTGTTTATTAATCATTTATCATCCTATTGCTATACATGTGATGTATGTTTTTCGTATTATAATTATTTACTTATATATCTGTAGTCCCCTTTATGTCAGGCACTTTTTGTCTGTTATTCGCAATATCTAGCATAGTACCAATATTACAGGTACTTCAATAAATGCTTATTGAATTGAATTCTTTACTGGTAACTAGATTCATTGAGCTCTGATGTCACTATTATTAGCCCCAAGTATTTAATCCTAACCATCACAAATTTAATACAACCAAGTTTTTTTTAATCATATAGAAGTTTTTCATCTTATATTTTCAATTATTTGCAACAGTTTTTATTAAAACCTTCCTCTGTGCCATGGATCTTGCTATATTCACACAGGCTACTGTGATTGAGCAAATAAACACTAAGAGTCTTTTATAGACGGGGACTTAATGTAATTGTAACAATTATTGGATTAAGGTCCTTTTTCCATGGCATTTTTTCCTGCAAAGCTCATCTGTGGCCTCTTGGTTTCAGATACCACTCCTTAGCTCAAGTCTGTTCTTTTCAGAAGAGAAGGGGACTTGACAAATGGAAATTATGCTTAAGAGTCATCTTTGCCAAACTGGTGGATGAGAGTGATTTGTGGGGGGAAAAAAAACAAAATTTTTTTTTTTTTTTTTTACTTCTCATTATATGTCTCAAACAGCACCTTTTTCACGACTGAAATCTGAATCCAGTTCTTTTGTGCTTATTAAATTAATAAACCATTGTTCTTTAAAAGGAAAAGCTTCCTTTAATTGTGGCAATGGTCTTGTGGCCTTGGACATTAAGCACAAGTTTTTTTTATGTTGCCTCATCCAGATTTTTCTTAAGAATAAATACAATTATTTCTTAAAGAAAAGTCTCTTTTCCTTTTTATTTTTCACATAGCAGCCTTGGCATCAGAGGATTCTGAGGTTGCTGGGAAGGAGGTTTGGAAGGTGACCTGCAGAAATAGCTCAGCCAGGTTGTGTTGACCCTTGAATCATATGAGCAAGTGAGCAGAAATTAAAGAAATTTTATCAGAGAAAAACTGAGATTACCGGATTTAGGACCATTTACCTAATCTAGACTGTGCGCTTTTGAAGAGTCCCTGCCATTTCCTCATTCTGCTGCATGTCATCAGGACCCCAATTGCTTTTGTTTTTCAGGTGGACTGAAAAGTACACAAGCTTTGGAATCAGACAGATACAGGTTTCAATTTACCAATTAATAGCTATATGTCCTGAGCCAAATCAATGAATTGTTCTGCCTCTTGAGTTTTCTGAACTATAAAATGAGAGCAGTTTCACTTACTATATTTGTAAATATTAAATGAAATTAAATATTCATATTAAATGAAAAATGATAGAAATTAACATTTATAAATATTAAATTCAATAATATACAGTTAAATGATTGTAAATATTCAGTGAAAGGACCACCTACGCTGTCTGACACATAATGTGTGATTTACAAAAAATACTTAGGTTTCTTTCTTCTAAATAAATTTTGATCTTGAAGTCTTTGGTTTCTCAAGTTCTAAACCACATTTAGAAAAGCTTAGAAATGGCTTTATTACATCAGATCAACCGGACAGAGCAATGAAAGAACTAATCTCCCTCAAAGATGAGGTTTTGAAAATGAGTAGAGGCAAAGCAATCCAACTTCTCGTCTACTTGATTTATTTTTTTAAAAAATTAGGTGAATGACATACAGTATCTGCTATCTTTAAGAAATCTTCCACTCTGAGGAAATTTCATTTGTGCACACTCACAAAAAAAAAAAAAAATTAAATTGGTTGATGGAGGCAAGCTGAATCATAAACATTGTAGGGTGGGGTGCAATTGAGGAGAGAGGGGCCCTGGGGTAGAGTCTCTCTTTCTTCATTGACTGAATCTGGGAAAGTCAGCTAACCTTAGGGAGTCCCGAGGGTACCTGGAAGCTTTTCTACCTTGGAGATAAGGAGCTGATTCAGGTAAAATCTTGATGTCCCTTTTAGTCCTGACACTTAACACACTAGAAGTTGGAGAAAATGCAGACTTTCTCTGTGAGCATTTATTTTACTTACTATTACAAATATATTTAGTGTGAATAGGCTTGTGCTTTAGGGTCTGGGGAATATCACATAGAATTTCTTTCTCTCTGCTGTCCCTCTTAAAGGCTGATCCAAGTTCTTTTTTTTTTTTTTTTTAAAGATTTTATTTATTTATTTGAGAGAGAGAATGAGAGACAGCACAAGAGGGAAGAGGGTCAGAGGGAGAAGCAGGCCCCCCGCTGAGCAGGGAGCCCGATGCGGGACTCGATCCCGGGACTCCAGGATCATGACCTGAGCCGAAGGCAGTCGCTTAACTAACTGAGCCACCCAGGCGCCCAAAGGCTGATCCAAGTTCTGACCATGGGACACTAGAATCTCAGTACTATAGTTTATACTATAGTTTCTGTTGCCTTTAGTGACCTATTAAGTTTCATTAGTCCCTTTGTGGGCTTTTTTGATCGGCGTTTTTAAGGTCAATTACATAGGATGGAAAGAGAAAAATTACAAATGGATTTCATTTTGAATAAGAAGTCAACAGAAATGAAGCTTTGCTTTGAGAGGTTGGCTCAGATGGGACGGTGATCCTTGTGCAGTGAACGTTATAGGTTAAGCTTCACCCACATGTGCCTATAGACCTCTTATGTCACTGAACCAGACTGTGGTCTAGATTAAACAAGAAGTGACCTGTGCTTAAATGATCCCTAGAGTCCTTTCCAGTTCTGAAGTCTAATGGTTGTATTATACTCCATAGGGTGTAGCTTTTGAAAAGATGAAATTTTTCATAAATGTCATGCCATTGCAGTCCCAGTGGTCAAGTGATTTCAAAGCCATCATGGGGGAATACCATTGATACCACAGAGGTCCTGCCTTACCATAAAGGGTGTGAAAATATCCAAGCAGATGCCGAGAGGCCACCTGTCCTGAGACGCTAGAGGACATTCCTATACTGGGTGGAGAATTGTAGTGAATGGGCTTCAGGATCTTTTGCAGCTCTTCACATTTTCAAATAACTTCACTTTTATTTATTTATTTATTTATTTATAAAAAGATTTTATTTATTCATAAGAGACAGAGAGAGAGAGAGGCAGAGGGAGAAGCAGGCTCCCCGCTGAGCAAGGAGTCTGACGTGGGACTCGATCCCAGGACCCCGGGATCATGACCTGAGCCGAAGGCAGACGCTTAACCGTCTGAGCCACCCAGGCGCCCAAATAACTTCACTTTTAAATAAATGAACATTTAGAACAAACAGAGCCCAGCCTTTTCCTAAAAACAAACAAGCAAACAAAACTAAGGTGGACTTCCTTGAGATAAGGGACAAATGAATGTTCTTTTTATACACTGTGTGAGCAGCACTCCATGCAGAAGGACACTTGGCAGATACCCTTGACACTGTGTTTCTCTTTCTTTATGGGATTGCTTTGAACTCCGTGAGGCGTCAGGTTAGAAGGTCACTGCCTTGCCCTACTTTAGCAATATGTAGGCGGGCTTAAATAGAGTCACCGTCTTCAAATAGCTAGTTCTAGTAAATTAAATGCACTCTACTACTGAAGAAATGTTGGGGTTGTAGATGCTGAAGTAAAGTGGGTTAAAGATCTTTATTACACAAAAGAGATGCGAATTGAAAGAGGCACGTATCCTTGCTCTCCCAACAATGTCTTGCCTGTAAATGGCATCTCGGAAAGGACGTCCACATTCCTGGTGCGGGCTTGTAGAGTGGACAGCTGAGTCACAGCTGCTGAAATGAGACTAGGCCTCCTTCTCTCCAAGAGAAGGGACAGGGACAAGGGAGTAGAAGAGGGCCAGTGCCAATTGCTTATTTAAAAATCACTGGCTTGAACCAAGAAGAAGCCGTTACTCGACTACATGGCACTGCTGGGAGCATGAAATCTGCTTTTCCTAAGGGAACTCTTGTAATTTGCCATAGTTTGTGCAGAAACATCCAGTATTTGTAGGATGCGGTTGTATCTGACCTACAGTTTGTGGCAGCTTGTCCAGTGTGCATTTTTGATTGGGTCATACGCGGCTTGCTTGTTGGCTTTCTCCTCGAGTTTGATGCTGTTCTTCCCTTTGAAGTGCTTCCTTCCATCCATCTGAAGGAAGTTCAGGAATGTCCACTTTCCTGGGATTTGGATCCTGGGTTGGTGCCTTACGAGCAGTCAGTGTGACTGGAACAAATCACTTCAGCTCAGGTAAACTAAGCTTACCTTAGGTTCTTCATCTATAAAATGGACGTAATAGTGGTGCCGCCTTTTTAGGTCTTGGCACGAGGATTAGGTGAATTACTTCGCATGAAGTACTCGGAGCCGTGCCTGGTACATGGTGGCCATTGGGTCAGCATTAGCTGCTGTGTTTGCTGTCGTTCTCTCCTCTGCTGTCGTGACGCAGTTTCTCTTCCCACCTCCGACACTGCCACAGCTTTTATCGCTGCTCCTGCCTGGTGCCTGAAGAATACGCCCCCTGATCAGAAGTAGCGCCGCAGAGGAGTGGAAAGAGATATTAACCTCCTGAAAAGGTCACCCTCCAGCTGATAGGAGGAGCATTAATAAATTAGGATATGTTCAATATCACCATCACTGATACTGGTTTAGAGATTCCTGTGGATTTAAATAATAATACAAAGGAGAACAAACTTAGCATTATTTAGACATGAGGAGTTTATACTTAGAAGTCCCAGTAACATCAGCTAGTAACATTATTAGATTGAGAGCATTTGCAAAATGGTTGGGTACGCTAAGTTTAAAAAAAAAAAAAGTGAGTGGCTTACCTAAATATTCTCAATAAGCAGTAAGAAAATACGATGTTGGAAAGCCTAGTAAGAAATGCACACCAAAATGTTAGCACTGGTTATCTCTGGTTGGTGAGCATATATGTGATTTTTAAATTAAAAAAATACTGATGTTTAGTGTAATACGCTGTGAACTGTATTAAATATTTTTTGTATGTTAATAATAACTGTTGTTGTTATATTTTGTATTCTGACCAGATATTTTCATTAATCCCCTTTGAGATTCATAAAGCCTGTCTGAGTCTTGTTTGTGAATTCCAGTGCATCTAAAAATTGTAATTGCAAAACTGCATACCAAATGACGCATATTGTAATTTGCTGTTACTTATATCTACTTGAAGCTGTCCAAAGGTAAAGAATAGATTTGATCCTACAATTGATATAAAACTGCTTTCAATTTAGGAGTGGAAACTTTAAAAATCTACTTTTCCCTTCCCTGAATGAAAACACGTATTTGTATATTCTGGTGTATAATGTATGCAGTAATGTTGACTAGTTTAGATCTGACTTTTCTTTATGGCAACGTTGAGATTTGGAAAAGGTGTGATACGCCTGGCAGCCTGGATCCTCGGAGAGATTTACATTGTATCTTAAATGTTTAAGAAGAGGAGTGTGTTCATTTGATTTTCTTTGGAGACTGTGGTTATTACTGTGATTATAAATTTAAGGCTGGGAAGAAAGTTTTACCACTAAAGGCTCAGCCAAGTTAGTGATTGGGCAGGAAGTCAACTCTCCTGCCTTCAGTTACTTACCCTGCAGTTCCCTTCCCTTGCGACTTCTAGACCAGTGTTTTATAGTACTATAAAATTTTATTCTTTGACTCACGCAATTCTCACTTCACCCTTGGAGGTGTAATTAATGCCACTGAGTCAGATTTGATAGCCTTTCACTCATTGAGCTTTTGTGGTCTTAAAGAAATCACAGATACCCTAGTTCAAGGCTGTATTTTGTAGACATTGCTGCAGCTTGTTGTGAGGCCACATGACCAGTCACTAACTTTTAATGCCTTTTGATGTTTTGGTAGAAATAATTTTTCTTGAACACATGACCATGTTATTGCCGGTATTTCCACAGCAAAAAGAAGTCCTTTTGTCTGTTTTTACAAGATGCCTCAAATACATGAAAAACAAATCCTAATATGAAACCTAGCCAATTGCTTTTATGGATTACTAAGGGTAGGGGTAGAGTAGAGGTGGACTGTAGAATCCTTTAAGTGTGTGTGATTCTCCTTTTGTGGGATACTTGCTTGTTCATCTGGTCACAGTAGGAAGAAGGTTCCTGACTTCACACATTTCCTTTTAGATGTGGGCAGTCTTTACCAGGTTGGAGGTTAAAACCTGTTGAGCAAGAATCTGAATGCCTCTTACCTGAAAACCTGCTGTGTATAGACAGGCAGTTCTTAAAATTCTTAACTTTACACAGTTCATGCTATCATGAGTGGTCTGCCAGTTTTACCTGGATTATGGCTTTGCCATTTAGATTGAGTAGGTCACAAAGTCCACTCTTCTGTCCATTGAGGCCTCACCTCAGTGGTCTCTGACCGCCCACCTTCCAAACCCTAGGACTCTTTAGTCTCTTGGTCTTTAGCCCAGCCCCTACCATCCCCCATTCTGTTCCTTCCCCAAGAGATGCTTTCATTGCTCCAGGTCTCTGTCACCTATATGCCAGAAGAAGCAGTCCTTCTTTCTGATACTACCTACTCTATAGAGTATCTCCTGAAAGAATCTTAGTCAAATACAACTACCAGGAATATCAGCTGTTTGTTGCTCTATACCATGATTTTCATGCCCTAGTTCCTCCAGCCCCACTTCCTTCATCCATCATACTGATCTAAGTAAAAGTTATGTTAACATCCCAGTTGTAGACTAAAAGTAAACATGAAGTTGAGAGATAAGAGGACTTAGGAAGGTACTTGAAGTTGGAGGATATTTTTCCATTTCCCCTAATAAATGTGTCATGTGATTTCTCTAGTTGATTGTTATTGTATTTCACAAATTGAAAATGCTATTTCTAGGAATGGATTTTTATTTTATCAGATTACTCTGCTATTTATTTTATTAGATTAGTAGATTAGAGAATTTTTGAATTAAATAAAGTTATGAGTAGTAGGTAGATAGTCCCAATCATGGTCCAAGCATTTCATGTGGAAAAGTGTACATAAATGCATTCTCTGACAAAGTTATAAACTTATCCTTTGCAGATAAAGTAGCATCAGAAATGCTTTTGACATGTTTAGCTCTCTGTTATAACCTAATCTGTTTTACATTCTGGTTGTACTTTCAGATGAGGCCTGAAGTTGCTGAAGTGATAAGTGAAAAAGAGCTAAGTTACGTTATTAGATGTCAGGAAAATACTAGGAAGTTGTACTCAAAGCCATTCTTTTAGATAATTTTATCTTTGGTTGACTTAAACTGCTATTGCTGTAGTCAATCTTATCTTGAATGGTTTATCATAAAATGTTACTTCTCATAAGTAGTTTCCCTGTGTTTGTTTTTCCCAATGTGCTTAAATAGCCAGGTGAAAATTGGTAGCTGGGGAGGGATACTTTTCTATCATTGATCTCTTATGACACCTTCTTTCCGTTTGTGCACTTCAGTCAACATTTCTTTGCCTCTGTAATATCAGGATATTTTAATTGTCTCAACATTTGCCAGATAATTGCTAAATTTTGTATTGCTTGTTAAAGTTTGCTTTGTCTTTATCTTCGCCAGTTGATAATGTTGCACATTTAGGTTCCCTGTGTGAATTAACTATTATAATACCTTACTAGTGTTCATTAGCCCCAAGTTTGGGATTTTATTTGCAAGTACTATTGCTGGAATTGCCCTTCAGGCTTGGAGGTAGTTTTGTTGTCTTTGGGTGTCATTGAGAAGCCCATAGATATTTGTTCTTGGTTTTCAGGGCGGGGGGGAGGGGAGTTGGTAGTCCTGGGTTGTATTTGTAGGACTCAGGACTGCACATATGTGAACATTGATGTAGGGTAAATTTCTAGAAGTATAATTGCTGGCTTAAAAAGCAAGTGATTAACAACTTTAATAAATAAAACCAAATTGCCCCTCCCCCAAAGAAAGTGCCCTTTGCCTTCCTATTGTTACCCCATGTCCTATCAATACCAGATATTATCAATCCTTTGACATTTTGCAAATGCTGTGGCCAAAAAAATGCTCACTTCTATTGTAATTTTCCTTTACTTGAATTTGAATAGTGACCATGACAGGCTTTGCTTAAGTTTATTGGGACATTAATTAGGGGCAATTTGTTTTTACTAATTATTTACTAGGATGGTCTTGTCAGCTCCATGTTGTAATAATGCCTTTTATTTTATCTGTTTTTAGAGAGTTGAAAATTCCAAAATACAAGCTCTGGCTTGAGGTGAGAAGTGAGACAGGAAGGCTGTCCTACTGCACAGCAGATCCCAGACTTCAAATGCTGTTGTCACGTGCTACTGCTTTTAATATATTATTCAAATCTTATTTGCCAGCTTCTTACCCCCTCATATTGGAAATTAGAATTTTCCAGGTTTTTATGTTTCATTTTGAAGAAATGTGTTTGCCTTTAATCAGTAAACTGTACAGTTGGATAGATTTAAAGTCAGTCATTATGTTTTAGAGCAAGAACTGGAGGCAAAATTAAAATAAGAATGCTAAATAAATGAGATATAAAGCTTCAGCCAATCTAAACATGATGAGACAAGGCTATTGCAAGTCTGTAGATACTATACCTACTGTTCACGGGTACCAGGAGTCCCTGATCTGCATGGAGTTTGCAACAAGAGAAAGTTAACTTTCTTACCTGTATTAAATTATTCTTAAAGGCCCAGACCTCTTTTCTGCACTGAAGCTCTTTTTGATATTTTTGAATTTCATTTGAAATTCTAACATAGGCAGAGTCAACATCTTTAAAATATTTTTGTTATATAAGAGTAGTTGGATTGTCGTAGTTTATATTTTAGGAGTTCTACTGGGGTGTGGAGTCAGTGGTAGCAAGAATTTCTGACATACAGCTGAATTTGCTATCATGGAGCTGCTTTATCTTTTCACAAAAGCCCACGAATGATGGGATATTGATGTAAGCTCATCTTCCCCCTTCTAATCCTCCAAACTATTGGTTGTATCACTATAAAAATTTCATGTAAGTATAAAACAAGAATAAAGATTTCACCTAGATATTTTGCTAACTAAAATTCTAACTTAATGACACCTTAGATGTGTATAGCACTTAGCTTTAATTCCACAGGATATTGTGGAGAGATTTTTCAAATTAATTGGCACAGCATTCGTATGTAGTAGGTGGAAGTAGAGATGGGAAAGCAAAGCCAAATTTGTTGTTGTTGTTGTTCCTGTTGTTATCGAGATGAGAAAATGAAGATACAAGCCGGCCTGAATGTTGGTGAGGCCCTGTGTAAAATCTTACTCAATATTTTCCCAATTAAGACTCCACTGGGGCGCTTGGGTGGCTCAGTCGGTTCAGCGTCTGCCTATGACTTGAGGTCATGATCCTGGGATCCTGGGATCAAGCCCGCATCGGGCTCCCTGCTCAGGGAGGAGTCTGCTCCTCCCTGTCCATCTCAAATGAATAGACAAAATCTTAAAGAAAAAGACTCTCTCCATGAGGTCAGAATGGCCATTGACTTACGTGTCACTTAAATGTCTGTGAGTTGCTGTGTTTTTTGCTACTTGAGGAGTCTTTATTTTTTGTGGCGATGTGCACTCTGCTGAGAAAGGAACCCTGAGAAGAAGTTATTGTGACTCAGGCTGTGGCACTGGTTTGGTCAGAAGTTGATGCTTTTAAAGATTGTAGTAAAATTCATACCAGAATTTTGGTTAAAGCCCAGAATGCTTACTTTATGAGGAAAGGGGCAGAGATTCCTGACAATGTGGTTTCTGGCATCACTCAGTGTTAATGGAATGATTTGCTTGTGGTTTATATGAGTAGCTGGTTTGCTGTGGACCTGGCAGGATGCCAAACTGACTGTGTAAATGATGCTTAGAATGAGAGGAACTGGTTAATACAGCCAGTATCAGTAGTGTATATACAGATTGAAATGATGATATCCAACTTTCTTTTCCTAAATAAAGATAATGGCAGAAAGAAACATAATTTTTAGTTTTAAGAATGTGTTTTAGAAACTGTGGAAAACTTGGGGCGCCTGGGTGGCTCAGTCAGTTAAGCATCTGACCCTTGATTTTGGCTCAGGTCATGATCTTGGGGTCATGATCTCGGGGTGGTGAGATCGAGCTCCATATGGGGCTCACGCTCAGTGCAGAGTCCGCTTGCCCCTCTCCCTGTGCTCCTTCCCCCACTTAAATAAATAAATAAATAAATAAATAAATAAATAAATAAATAAATAAATAAA
>NW_023270807.1:80608781-80724544 GCF_011800145.1 Mirounga leonina | reverse complement strand
TATCTATCTATCTATCTATCTATCTATCTATCTATCTATCTATCTATCTATCTGTCATCATCTCTCCTTCATCTGCTCATCTACCTGACACCGTGGCAGGCTGACTTCTTATCTTATGAGCATTTTCTCAGACCCTTAAATGTCAGACTGAACACTGATCTCCTCCCTTTATGAGGCTCATGCCATGTTGATGTTTGTACTGATGAGGAATGAGACTCATTTTGTGTTAGTTGTCAAGATATTCTGTATGTCATATGTTCTCTATGATACATTCAAAAAAGAGATACCAGAAATACTGTGTGTATAAATATGCAGTTCTTCACACACACATATTTGCAGGACTGTTGAGATGGTTAGGGAAAAGCATTTCGTTGGCAGTGGTGATAGGTTTGAATTTCACTGAAACATACTATTAAGGATGATGTCATACAAAAAACGTGGTAACTGCAGCAGAGTGTCATGTTGGCACACACCATGGACTTGTGTTTTCTGGGGCTTTTATCTGTACGAGTAGATATGCAAGGTTTTTGCTTTCTGGCTAAAGGAAGAAGGGGTGGTGTATATATGCAAGGGTGCTAGAGAGAGAGTAAATAATACAAGAAGGTTGGGGGGATTTAGAATATGGAGACTTAACCTGATATATAGTGATTGTCACAACTAGTATCACAGCTTTAGGAAGAGGCAATGTTAAATAATTATTGCTGATCAGTTTCAATAAATGTCTAGTGATAGGGCTGTTCCCAGACTGGGTGGAGTCGGTATAGAAGGAGCTTTTCCAGGGACCTCCCAGATTGGTTTAACAGTGACAGTAATCTGAGAATGAGGCTTTTTAAAAATTTGTTTTGTCATGGTAGGAACATTTAACAAGAGATCTGCTTTCTTAACAAATTAAGTGTATAATACAGTATTATTGAATATAGGTACAATGTTGGATGGCAGATCCCTAGAACTTATTCATCTTCCTTAACTGAAACTTCATATCCATTGATTAATAATTTCATTTTACCCTCCTCCCAGCCTCTGGCAATCATGATTCCACTCTTTGATTCTATGAATTTGAGTATTTTAGGCACTGCATATAAAGTAGAATCATGTAGTATTTGTCTTTCTATGACTGGCTTATTTCATTTAGTATCATGTACTCAAGATTCAACTATGTTTTTGCATATTGAAGAATTTTCTTCTCTTAAAAGGCTGAACAGTATTCCACGGTATCCATATACCACATTTTCTTTGTCCATTCATCTAATAATGGATATTCAGCTTGTTTTCATGTCTTGGCTGTTGTGAATAGTGCTGCATATGGATATGAGAATGGATTTATCCCTTTGAGATCTTGATTTCAATTCTTTTGGACAAGTATCTAGACTTGAGTTTGCTGGATCATATAGTAGTTATGTTTTTAATTGTTTGAGGAATTTCTGTCCTATTCTCTAAGGTGCTCCAAACCCAGTGTGCCCCTTTGGTGATTGTAAGTCTCCTGGGTTTTGAGGCTACTACTGAGCTGGGGGGTAGGAATGGGATGAAAGCAAGTCAAGCCACCACAAAGCTCACTGTTCCCATCAAGATTAAGTCGTTTTTTGAATAAAAGATTCTTGGGTTGTTGAAAATACTGAGTTAATTTTAGAGTTCTGAAAAAGTTGATTCTATGATTTTTGCCAGTGTTCATTGCTTTTATGGATGAGTGGAGTTTTGGAGGTCCTTAGTCCATCATTCCTAACTGTTGATCTTGGGCAAATTATTTAACCTCCTTTTTTCTCAATTTTTACATTTGTAAAACAGGGATAATAACATGCTTCAGAAAGTTTTTGTGAGGATTAAGCAAGTTTATTTTAGGAAAATCACTGAGAATAGTACCTGGTACATAATGAACACCCAATAAACACCTGCCGTTAAGATCAAGTAGATTCATTTAAAATACATTAGTTCAGATGTTAACAAACCTATCTTTTATTATTATTGTTTTTTTAAATTTTGGTTTAATATTCACAGCATAAGTCACATTTTATTTTATTTTTTAGTTGGTTTATCTGGGTAGGTAGATTTATAGATTATATTCCATAAAGCTTCAGACCACAGCAGCTGTTTTCCATTTTATTATATTGGATATTCCCGGAAGCTTTTTGAAACAATGACCAATGGCCAAGCTGTTGAAGACATTATGATTATGCTAACTGTTCAGATAAGCATGTTGAAAACCATAGTAAAACAGCGTGATTTTGCCTTTTGTTACCTCAGAAAAATAAGCCTGTTTATGCATGTACTTTTTTTTAAAAAAAGATTTTATTTATTTGAGAGAGAGAGAGAGCATAAGCAGGGGGAGGGAGAGGGAGAAGCAGAGGGAGAGGGAGAAGCAGGCTCCCCACTGAGCAGGGAACCCAACGCGGGGCTCCATCCCAGGACCCTGAGATCATGACCTGAGCCAAAGGCAGACACTTAACCAACTGAGCCACCCAGGTGCCCCTGAACTTTTTTTAATGTGGTTTATAAAACAGCACTTTTTGAGAGGATTGCCTCTCAAAATATAAATATAAAATTTACGATATTTTATGAAATACCTAGAATTATCAGTTATTGATGTTTTTATAAAATGTTACAAATTTTGATGACAAAGATGCTTCCTTGCAACATCCCCTACTAAGGGAGAGTGGACATTAGAAGGGCTCTTTCAGTGACTTAAATGTCAGCAAACTCCAACCTGTCAGAGAAAGCACATGGGAATTCCATGAGTAAGTTTAATGTACAATCAAAATGGCCAGTTCAGAATATTTAACAACTGCAATTAATTATGAAAAGTAATTAGTTATTTGCCCATTGTTCTGTAAATATATTAAGCATAATAGGGGCACCTGAGTGGCTCAGTCAGTTAAGCATCCGATTCTTGATCTCAGCTCAGGTGTTGGTCTTAGGGTCGGGAGTTTAAGCCCCACATTGGGCTCCACGCTGGGCATGGAGCCTACTTAAAAAATAGTAATAATAAATAAATAAAATATATATGTGTTAAAATATATCTGTTAAATATATATGTATATACACACATATATATAAAGCATAATACTCCTAATTATCCCCTTCATTAAAGATGAAGGGGATATTTATTATTTATTTATTAGTATTTATTAGCATTCTATATATAGAACTCTATATAGTATAATATTTATTAGTATTCTAAAGGCTCTGATTTTTGAAAAATGCCTATATTGGTTCAGCAATTTTTCTTCATTTCTAATACTCAAATGAGATATTTTAATTACTATATTTTTTAAATCTTTTCATATAGTAAAGATAACACCAAATCAGATCTAAAAGTGAGAAGTGTACTAGATACAAAACTTTCTAAGGTGTATCATTCTGAAAAAATAATTTAGATCATATATCTATACATTTAACCCAATCCCCCCCAAAATTCAGCTGACTTCATAAAAACAGAAATTCACAAGCTAATACTAAAATTTATATGCAAATACAAAGGACCTAAAATAGCCAAGACAATTTTTTTTAAAAAAGAAAGAAGTTGTAGAACAAATATTACTTCATTTCAATTTTAATAAATCCACAGTAATCAAAACATTGTAGCACTAGAATAAAGATAAATCTAAGATCAATGTAGCGTGAAAGAGCAGAGAAATAAATACACACATAAATAGTCAACTGATTTTCAACAAAGGTGCCAACATAATTCAATGGAAGTAGGTAATCTCTTTATCAAGGGTATTGAAACAACTGGTATTTATGGAACAACTTGATATCAACTGGGAAAAAAGAATGTACCTCATAAACCCAAATCAAAAAGCTAAAGTTATATAATTTTTAGAAGCAAAGATAAGATATTTACAATTTGGGAAGGCAGAGATTTTTAAAAAATAGGACACAACAAAAATGAACCATTTTTTAAAAAGTTAAGTTGAATGCCATCAGATTTGAAAACTTCTTCTCTTGGAGCAGCTGAGTGGCTCAGTCGGTTAAGCGTCTGCTTTCGGCTCAGGTCATGATCCCAGTGTCCTGGGATTGAGCCCCACATCGGGCTCCCTGCTCAGTGGGAGCTTGCTTCTCCCTCACCCTCTGCTTGCCGCTCTGCCAACTTGTGCTCTCCCTCTCTCTCTTTGTCAAATAAATAAATAAAATCTTTAAAAAAACAAAACCAAAACTTCTTCTCTTTTCAAGATACTCTATTAAAGATGAAAAGAAATATCCCGGTCTGAAAGAAAATATTATATACATGTATCTAAAAAAACATTTTTATTTGTTATATGTTAAAAAAAAAATCTTGCAACTCAACAATGAGAGGACAACACAACTGGAAAAAAGAAAAGAAAAAAATTTGACCAATTTACAAAGGAAGCATTCGAAATGGTTGATAAATGTTTGAAAAAAAAAAACTGCTCTACATTCAAAATCATCTTTGTCAGTAATTAATCACAATGAGTTACCAAATAGCTAAAGTTAAAAAGACTAACAGGATCAACAGGATCAACTAACAGGATATATATATGTGCTTGTGGAGGAATTGGAACTCTCATACACTGCTTATGGGAATTAAATGATAAAACTTTAAAAAAAAACTACGTGAAAGATTTTTTAAAAAAGATTGATTTATTAGCCTGATGATGGGTATTAAAGAGGGCATGTACTGAATGGAGCACTGGGTGTTATACGCAAACAATGAATCATGGAACACTACATCAAAAACTAATGATGTAATGATGTATAGTGATTAACATAGCACAATAAAAAAAAAGATTGATTTATTTTAGAGAGAAGAGAGAGAAAGTGCAGGAGGAAGGGGCACAGAGGAAGGGAGAGGAGAGAGAGAGAATCTCAGGCAGACACCCCACTGAGCACAGAGCCTCATGTGGGGCTTGATACCACAATCCTGAGATCATGACCTGAGCCAAAGCCAAGAGTTGGATGCTCAACCAACTGAGCCACCCAACTGCCCGTATATGACAAATTTTTAAAAGAAGTTCTGTATAAATCTTTTGTAAGACTTTGCCATTCCACTTGAAGGAACTTACCAAGGAGGAATGATAAAAGTATATATCCACACAAAGACATGTACAGGAATATTTATATATTCTTTATTTATTGTAATTCCAAACAAGAAGCAACCTATATTCTTTCACAGATGAATAAACATACTGTTGCATAGCCATATAATGGAATATTACTTAGCAATGAAAAGGAATACAAAGGCATGAATCAATCTCAAAAGCATGAAGCTGAACCAGAGAAGTCAGAGAGTAGACAGTAAATGATTCTATTTATATAAAATCTAGAAAGGCAAAACTGATCTATAGTAAGAGAGAGTAGATCATTTGTTGCCATGGGTGGGAGACATTCACTGCAAAGGGGCATGAAATAATTTGGGGTGGTGGAAATAGAAAATATATTTTTTAATTTAGGAAAAAATATCAAAGCCAGAGTGGTACCAGTAAAGTATTGTGGCCTGTAGTTCAAGATGAGACCAAAAGTGTGGCTGGAAGTTTCTTGAGGCTTCAGAAAATTATTTTTTCTGAAAATTATTTTTGCAGAAAATTTTTCTCTCAGTAGAAATTATATCTAAGGCTCTTAAAACATATTCACCCTTTCTGCTATGAGCCTGTGCATCCTCACTACTGACCCAAAGTGAAGACCCCACTCAGAAAATATGTTACTGTCACTTTTGTCTAGTGAATTTCATTACAATTTAAACAAATCCACAATTTTTAAAAGAATTGTAACAGTTGGGACAGAAAGGAACAGAGCATTTAAAACAAAAAGTTTCTTGAGCCCCAAACTTCTTCCTGGCAGGAAACAGGCTGAGAACACTACTCAGCTGCAAACATGAGCTATTTCTTTTCTTTCTTTTTTTTTTAAGATTTTATTTATTTATTTGAGAGAGCGAGAGAGGGAGAAAGAGCGAGCACAGAGGGAGAGTTAGAAGGAGAAGCAGGCTCCCCACTGAGCAGAGAGCCTGATGTGGGACTCAATCCCAGGACCCTGAGATCATCACCTAAGCCAAAGGCAGACACTTAACCCACTGAACCACCCAGGCACCCATGAGCTATTTTTTAAGAAATGAAGATGATTGAGAGGATAGTGTCAAGACTTCAGAGCATGGGGCCTGCAGCCAAGAAGAATAACCCAGAGAACATATTTGGGTCCTAAGCAACATACCCCTGCCTTCTGAGCAAAGTGAAATGGCAACTGTGCTTTGCTAGATTTCAGTAATTTTTCAGACCGGTGACTTCATTTTGCTCCCATTTTTCCTCCTCTTTTTGAGTGGAAACATCTATTGCAGTTCTCCTGATCCTGTTTCTCCATTGTATGTTGGATATGTGGGGGCCACATAGCTTGTTTCTTTACTTGTCTTCTGATCAAGAGGTGGTCCACCATAAGTAATCTCAACTACACCAGAACCTGATTTACATCATGTGATCCTAGACTTAAAGTGTAATCCTGAGGTTGAAATGCGATGAAACTTTTTTTTTTTTAAGATTTTATTTATTTGCGAGAGAGAGAATGAGAGACAGAGAGTATGAGAGGGAGGAGGGTCAGAGGGAGAAGCAGACTCCCCGCTGAGCAGGGAGCCCGATGTGGGACTCGATCCCGGGATTCCAGGATCATGACCTGAGCCGAAGGCAGTCGCTTAACCAACTGAGCCACCCAGGCGCCCGAAATGGGATGAAACTTTGAGGGTTTAGGGAGTCTGGTAAGTATATGTTGGAAATGGAAGAGATGTGTATCATCTTTGGCCAGAGGACTAACTGTGATAGTTACTTTCCAAAGATGGCCCCTGTCATAATTTTATTAGATTAATGTTTGTTACATTAAACACTAGGGTGTCAGGTGGTGAGCTGAGGTTTAACAAAAGACCACAAGAGAATTGAAATAGAGAAGTCTTGGAGAAAATACATGGCAAGCCTGGAGAGACCACACGGGGCGATCAAGGCAAGGTGCAGCAAAGAGAACTGGGAGGACTGAGGGCACATGCCTTAATTAGGGTCCCAGGGTAGAGACTTTGGGATTCCCAGGCTAAGATTAAATTGGTCAGTTTAAACCAAAGAAGAGTAAGGTTTTGGTAAGCTTCACAGGAGTTTTATCTGAGTTTATGAGGGAAAGGCCCTGGGAGACAGAGGAGACTGTTTATCATGCAGACCATTGGGGAAGTCATACCAGGAACTTAATGCTATCTTGTTGGAGAGACCACTGGGATGTCCAGTCATCACAGCATCCCGGCAGAGCCTAGCTTTCCCTATCAAAGTCCTCTGCATGTAGTGAGCCATCTTGGACATTGCAGACCCACATAATATCACAGGGAACTGGGCCTACTTGAGTCACGGAATGGTGGCAATAATAAAATGCTGTTTTAAACCACTATATTTTGAGATGATTTGTTATGCAGCAGTAGATAGCTAAGACATGTATACAAGCCACTAACTGGGTATAAACATGTAAGATTTAGAGAATAAAATCAATAAATTGGCTATTATAGTATTTTTACTTTGAACTTGAGCTAATCTTAAACCTTTTATTCTGGCATATAATTACATAACCACAAACATTAGAGGCTTCTACAGTTGTTGCTATGTTGATTATTATTCTTTAGGTTGTTTGGCTTCAAAAAAAAGGTTGCCTTTTATAAAGTTAAGTGACAGTTTAAGCCATTTATAGATCTTGGCAAGGAAGAAGATACCAGATGTCATGTGTGTGATGGAACTATCCATAATCTTCTTGTTGTCATTAAAAAATCTCTTAAAATCCTTTAGTGGAAGTTTAAATTTGTAGCTCCTTACCAGTCAGGAGAAAGCAGGTAATTTTTTTTATAATACATAAAGAATTTTTAAGGTATCTGAGTATTTTTAACTGTTTTCTTTTTAATGGTGGAAAATGGGATAAAGAGGCTCAAACACATTCTAAAAATGTAAATTCTTCTTTTAGAAATTTCTAGTGTACAACTTGGCATGCTAGTCATGCTGAAATATATCCAGAGTATGTGTGATGATCAGAAACTGTTCCTTGACAGAAACATTCTAAGTCTTGAGGCTTCCACATTAGCTTAATTATGTGAGCCCATTATAACAAGCTATATTTTTTGCCTTGTTCCTCAAGGAAGTGCATTTTAGGCCAAAGTTCTGTATTCTTATCAGCAGAATCTTAGAATTACCTCTAGCTTCTTAATTATTTTTCTATCCTCAAAATCATGCTACAGGTAACTTCTAGGCTTTAGGTGTATCATTTGAATCAGCATATCTTTATACGAAGACAGACTTTTAATTGTGGAACTTAGCCAATGTTACCAACTTGATTTAGTATAACTTCATTTGTTAAGTAGATCATGACTGGCAGAGCCAAGAGAAGTCTAATAAACACATTTTCCTTCTTATAGGATAAGAATTCCTTGAAGACTGAGTTTTCCTCCCCTTTTAGTGAACCACCTAAGCAGAAAGATTGGACCTCTAAATCATTCACCAAAACTGCTTACACTTTTAGACTTCTCTGGGAGTAGAAACATCAAAATCACATTAGAATTCAAAGATATTGTTGTTGTTTCCAGAAAAAAAAGCCATAGGAATTAGAATCTATTGGCAAGAATACTTGTTAAAAGAAGAGTATAATCTGTGAAATAAAAGATATTTGAGTAATCCTGGCTGTACAGAAATGAGCCATCACATCCAAGCTTTTTTTTTTTTTCTCCAGAAAATGACCCCAAGAACTTAATCTTCAACCAATTAAATTTTTAATAAAATACTCTATTAGCTCAAATATAAGGACTCTTCCTTAAAAATCTTCCATGAACAGATGAACAACACTCTTTGAAAAATGGGGAAATTATGGGAATAGAAAATTTACAGAAATAAAAATGACCAATAAATACATAAAGCAATTGTTAATCCCAGTAAAAATAAAAATTATTCAAATTTTAAAATAAACTTTTAATTCATCAAGGGCAAAATAAAAAAAGAAAGATAAAAAGTTAATCAGATTGTATGAAGAAATAGCTTCTCTTCTACTCCTTATGAATACTTTTTTGACCTAGCAATTCCACTTATCATTATCCATCCTAGAAAATCCCCCATGGTACATTCATGCCGCTCCCCCTGCTTGTGCTCTCTCTCTCTCTGTCAAATAAATAAATAAAATCTTTTTTTTAAAAAAAAAAGAATAGTAATTGTTGCATTGTTTCAAATAGTGAACATATGGAAGCAATATAGATGTCTATTAAAAGAAGAATGATTATATAATCTAAAAATATCCATACTATGCATTTTGAAATAATGAGACAGATGTAGATGTAGTGAAAAGTAAGTGTCCAAGATGTATTATTAAGTGAAGAAAGAAAATTGTAGAACGAAATGCACAGTATTTTCCCTTTATTAAAAAAAATCACAAAATGAAACTGCTCATTTTCATATAATCTTTTTTGTATTCTGATACATATATATAACATGATACACACATATCATTCTGAATATAGTGACCCTGGGGAGGAGGGAGGGAGAAATAGTGAAGTAAAGGCTATGCATATATTCATTTTGTAATTATGCAGAAATCAAAAGAATGGGAAAAAATCCAAAGTGCAACTTAAAAGAATCCCATCTTTGGTTTTAAACTATGCTTAGGTGAACCATAATTAAACTATGCTTAGGTGAACCATAAATAATTAAACACTTTTGCCATTCCAAATTTCAATGTGAGGTTAGTAATTGCTGTGGAATATAAAGGTAGTTTGTAAGGTCCTTTATTTAATGGAGCAGAAATAAAATCTTCTTAAGCCAAGGAAATAAGCCCGATTGGCAGTAGAGAGCAAATCCTGAGTGTATGGGCTTAGTGACATTGAACATGTTGCTTCACTTCTATGCCACTCTTTCTTCACTTATAAAATGAGGAGATGATATATACCTTATAAGTTCCTGGGGGAGATCAGAGAAGATACTGTAGGAAAACATTTCATACACTGCCAAGCACATAACTCCTCAGATAGTGGCATGTGTTTTCATTTATTCATAATAAGTACAACTAACTTAAAAATTGAAATCACTGATTAGAACAAAGTGAAGAAAGCTAAGGAGCACTAACTCTAATGATTTACCCAATTTATTGGGATCCTTAAAAATGTTAGTTTTATTTAAGTCTGTTTATTTCCTTATTCTTTAAGAAGTCAAAAATTCTTCCAAGTATAATTAATGTTTCCATCACCCTGCAGAGCCACGAGTTGACTAAGATTCAAGAGCCGCTTAGGAAGAAAAGTCAAGTGAATTGGAAATGAATATTGTCTTCTGATGATGTATTTGAAACACTGTAATATTTGCATTTTAGATTCAGCTCAACTTTGTGTTGTGTAAGGTGAAAAGATTCTTCAGGGTTAGCTATGTGGTAAGCAAGCAAGATTGATTATGTGCCGTAGGAAGCTAAGACCAGGACTGCCAAAGTGATTAGAACCTGCTAGTAGAAAGCAAAGCCAATACAATGAATACAAAGTGATACTTGTACATTGGGCATTGAGCTATATCCAGGTAACTTTGTAGAAATGATGAGCAACTTGGGAAATTTTGTTTAGAAACATTCTAATATTTTTGAAACTGTTTAATTTCTGATCTGAGTAATTATCTGAATACATAAATAATTCAGCTGATAATTGTGTTGTGATTTTAATATCCTGAATTTAAAAAATATAATTAATACTGTTTGGAGATCTCTTTTACACTTTGCCTTTATTCTTTTACAAAAGAACCTTTGTCTTTTTCTTTTTGGAGGAAAAGGCATACATATTTTAAAAGGAAGTGGTAATTAGCATCCCTATTCTCTTGTTTTCATTGGAAAGTATGGTTTCTTTTTAGGTAAGCCAACTCTCCCTTCAGACTACAAAACTGATGATGAAGCAAAAATATTCACACTTTGAAGTCAGAAGGAACAGCTTGCTGGGTTGACAGAGGCAAGTGAAGGGAAATGTGCCTGGAGTTGTTAACGAATCCAGAAACACAGCATGGCATTTAAGTTAGTTAGAAGGGATGGAAAATGAATCCCTGGAATACAAATAATGTTAGTTAACATTTATTTTGCTCTGCAAGTGTACTTCTCTAATTAAATGAAAGAAACAATATATTCTACCAATAATATAATCTGTATGAATGGAAAAATCTTTAAATACCTAGACTCAGAACTAAATAGAGTGAATTGTGTGTTTGTGTGCATTTGTGTGCTGTAGTTCAGAGAAAGAGTTGGTAAGAGAAAAGGGGAGATGTATTTGTGAACATTTAGAGGTTCTATCATAAGCCATTAATAAAGAACTCATCAATTGTTATATTGGAGCTGTTGAACATATTTTACGTTTTTACTTACCTGAGGAAGGGAATTCTCTTATTTCTAGAAGTAGAATAGAAAAGGGGCTGAATAGGTGTCTAATAATCAACTATTTTTACCAGTAGTATCATTAAACATTTTTTAAAACAAAGATTTCCAAACATTGATTCATGGTTCATGTTGTATTCAATAAATCTATTGGTTATTGCATCAGACAAACAGAAAAGCTACATGGAATGTTGAAATTCACTTACGGAATTCCTGGTGGGCATCACAAAGACATAAGCAGTCATTAGAAGGGCTAAATCCAGTGGGCTCATTGGATGATGATTACAAGTTTTTTGGAATTCTCATATTAACAATAATAACAATTCTTATCTCTCAAATAGCTTTATACATGATTTTGGCCTTAAGTTTGTAGAACCATTAAGAGTCTGAAGAGATCCACTTACTTTTTTTTTCATTCTGCATTATTGAATGTTGAGGAAGAAATTACGTGTTATCATAGTACTCTTGACTTTGAGAATTCTTGAAAGTCTCAGGGGGTACCCCTTGAGAGTGCAAGGGTCTCCTATAACAGGATTAGATTTATGAGACACTTGTAGTTTACATGAAGCTTTAAAATTCACAGTTAATGAGGTTTCCCTGGTGGTGCCCCATACAAATGGAGATGTCAGAACAAAACATAGCATAAACTCCTACTGCATTTGGGGGGGTCTGATTTTGTGATAATGAAGAAGAGAGAGCAAAACAAACAATAACCTTTATACTAATCTCTTCAGGAAAAGCAGAATTGGAACAACTTCTGGAGATTTTAAATAAGAAGTGAGAAAATACAGATACTCAAAGATGTAATGAGAGATTGCAAAGAGTAAGACAAATACACAATCTGTTTCTGAATCACAGTGTGATTACCGATGATTGCCACTGTCTTCAGTTAAGGCCAGCATGCAACACCCCTCCTTGGGGCCTGCCTAGATCTTAACCAAGTGCATTACTTTAGGAAATAGGGTCTTAAAAAGTCAAGGTGCAGATAAGGGAAGGTGTCAATGGACTAGTCCCATTTAGTCCCTCTCTGAGGCTATGATCTCTCTCTATATATTTAATAATCAGTTTACTTTATATTTTAATCTTGTTGATCACAGGATTCTTCTGCATACATACATTTCATAACCACCTTTACTTTTTAATGTTTTAACATTTCTTTACTATTAATTCTTTCTCAAAACTAAAGGAAAGCTACTGAAATATAAGAGCCCCAAGTTTGCAGGCTTTAGCTAAATACAAAAGACAAACTAATTTTTGGCAAATGACTGTGGAAAAATATACAGCAAATGCCTTTGGTCCTGATTTAGTCTTTACCTCATAGGAGTTTTATGAATATTAAATGGGATAAAGTATGTATTATATCAGGTACTTAGTAAGCACTCAGTAAATGTTATCAATAATTAAGGCCTCCATCAGCCAATCTTAGGATACAGATTATGTTGCACCCTTTCCTGTGTCTTTCTAGACTAGTGATAGATACTTCTGTGCTCTCATTTATCTCTTTCTTAATTGAATCTAAATCGAACCAGCATTCAGGAATGTATGAGATTGGTCTATCCTGTCTCCTCTCAGAATTATCTATCCAATAGTGCTGTAATGTAAACCACAAACATTAGTCACATATGCAATTTTAAGTTTCCTAGTAACCATATCAAAAAAAGAACAAAAAACAGGTGAAATTAATTTGATTTATATACTTTAGTCTGTTACTTAGAAAATATTAACAATTTCATTGATTTGTAATCAATATAAAATTTCTAATGAGATCATTTACATTTTTTTAAGTTAAAAACTTCTTTAATTAAAAAAAAATGTAGTGTGCATCTTACACATCTCAGTTCATACTGGCAATAAAGCATTCAGTAGCCAATGGATCTAGTAGTTACATACTGGATAATGCAGATCTATATAAAGAGAGAATGAACTAAGCTAAAGGAAGTCATCTCTAATTCTATAACCCTCACCCTAGCCCTTTAGTATGCATTTAATTCCCCTATATAAATTCATACTTTAATATATAAATTATTTATTTTATTATGAATATAGTATAAGTATAATTTACTATTTGTAATTATTTATAGTTTAATGCAGATTTATTATTTATATATTAAACTCTTTTTTTTAGTTTAGGAAATTACTAAATTCTGAAAATATAACCAATTTCTGTATATAACACATAGATGTTTTAAAAGGGAATATCTAGTATGACTTCAGTCCTTTAGTGTATTTCTTTTGAGACTTCTTGACATCTCTAGCATTGAATTCTTTTGTTAGGTAGGTATTTTATAAGTCCTTAAAACATGCATAGAACTGTACCAACTATGTAAAGTATCCACTTTAAAGTATACAATTTCGATTAAAAATTCTTGTAAACTTTTATTATAATTCTGATGTTACTTAACCAATAAAGAACCAGTTTCTTTTTACATGAAATGATCTAATAATTCTTTCTTACATAAATGATCTTGTCCATTCATTCTTCTATATACTCTAAACTTCTTGTTTCAAGTAACATAATTATTTATATATTTGCCTTCTTATAAAAGATATTTTATTTTATTGAGCTTTAACATTACGCATTAAGTGACTTTTTATGTTACTGTTCTAGGAAACTTGACATTCCTGTCTTTATTTTTTCAGTAAATATCTACTGAATAGGTTTATTTATTTATTGTAGTGGTATATATTTATAATATATATTTATTCTGAGGTAATTTTTTCATTATCACATAGTGTTTTCATAAATTGTTTTAACAATAAAAGCTGTATTTCTCTAGGCAGTTGATTTATTTTTGTCTTATAATTAATATAAATGTAAGAATTTATATATCCCTCTTTTGGTATACTAGAAAGTTCAGAATCCATTTTACACTCCAACTCTATCAATTGTAAAGGACCTATGATCTGATATTAATATACTCCCTCTTTTTTGACTATATCTTATTTTTCTTGTATTCTCAATTCTTCTTTTTTTGTATTCCATTGGTTTCATATATAATTGTTATATATATATGTATGTATATATGATTCAAATATCTTTTGTAATGAAGCTGTGTAAGTATATATGTATACATATACATATTTGTGGTGTATCTACATCTGTATCTGTATGTATGTATATATGTATCTATAGAAAATAAATTATATTATTGTCAAAATATTTCCTGCCCTTCTCTATTAGATTGTTCTCTACCAGGTTATTTCTGAAGGAAGATAATATTCTCAGCACCACTCATATCAGACTTGTCCATGTGTCTTGACTTGGCTGATAAAATGTGATATGGGTGACATGTGCCACTTCTAAACAAAAACTTTGAGAGTCTGTACTTGGTTCCCCCATTGTTCTCTTCTCCCTGCCAAGAATTTGGTAATTCCTTGATAGTAGCCACTCCTTTAGCTTGGTTCCAGAGCCTAGTTACAGCTGAATCCTGAAAAGCAGGAGTAAGAAACAAACCTATATTGCTGTAACCTACTAAGACTTGGTGGTTCTTGATATCACAACTAACTAATTTAAACTGATACAGTTGATACTAATATATATACATACATGCATATATATGTGCATGTGTGGATATATATGTAAATCTATGTGATGAGTAAATTGAGTCTCTTTAAATATAAAGTACCTAAACATATTAGTGCCTTTAGAGATTGTCACATTTTTGTCTATTCAGGAATAAATTTATATATATTATCAAAGGCTTAGATATATCAGTAACTCTGACAATAATTGTAGAAACCAGTAACTTATTATACCATAGATCATGGCTCATATGGCTACTAGCCATGTGGGGCTATTTAAATTTAAATTAGTTAAAATTAAAAATATAGTCCCTTAGTTCAGTCCCCTTTCAAGTACTCAATAGCCACATGTAGCCAGTAGCTAATGTAGTAAATAACACAGATAACTAACATTTCTCTCGTCCCAGAAAGTTCTGTTAGAAAGCTCTGTTATTGAATAGAAGAATTTTTTTTTGCTTGCTGTACAGATTATTTTTATTTCCTCCTTCTCCTTTCTAATATAAGGTGACCATTTTTTAGTATGAAACTATTTCATTATTATTATTGCCACAAAAATCACAAGTTGGCAGAAACATTCTAATAAGGAAATGTCTGAATTAAAAAGTCACTCTATATTGTCCACTTAACAGGAAAAAAACCCAAGATTAGTTGTGGCAGCATTTCCTGTTAGGACAGAAATAATTGGGCTGCAGAGCAAGCACATTTTGGAGTTCAAAGTGACATTACTGCTCCCTTATAAAAGCTAAACAATGAACCACTTTGATGAAACTCACTTTTGAAATTAACTCGACTAGCATATTAAAATACTAGAAAATACACTATCATTCTAAGCTTTATTTCTTCAGCTAAATAAAGTAGCTGTCATATTAGGAAATAATTAATAATTAGTGAAAAATACTAGAGGATGCAGTTGAATGACAGAGGAGTCAGGGGAAAAAGCCAAAAGCTTCATTTAAAAATTCCCGAATGCTTTCTGAAATGTTTTGTATGTTGATCATTCTTACCTCTTTGTTTTTATTATCATCTTGTCAAAAGTAGCCAGTAGGGGTAATGGGCACACAATCATCTTGAATAAAATTGAATTTGGTCACCGAAGTACTCTGTTAGAGAATGTCATACAAGAGTTTTCAACTTTTGTGCTTCTGCAAAAGTGAAATTGATTAGTAATAACCTTAGGTATAGTAAAATTTGTTCATAATTTTATAGTTGCATTTGTAACATTGATCTACAAGTTAATGAGATGTTGATGTGCCCCCTTTTTAAACTGACAGCGCTCTGTACAATTGTTCTTGTGAAATCATACAAATGTGTACCTGCTTGCATATTGATAGTTCTACATATAGATGTCTTGAAAGTTAAATTGAACAGGGTTGAAATAAAATGCCTAATTTTTTAAAAAGACGATGATGGAGCTTTCCTTTTTTTAAAAAGAAAAGGGAATTATTTAAGGACATACCTTTGTTACCTACCATGAATCCTTTTTTGTACTTGGATGAGTTAGTGTTGGATATTGACTGCTGGAGCATCACATGTAAGATGAGAATATTGCTTATTTTCTGCTATTACTTTGTGGAGAATGTTTGCACAACCCACAATTTAAAGTTCTACTACATTGATACCAAAGGTAAAAAAACAAAACAAAAAACACTTTAAAAAGTGGTATCTGGCTATGCTCCATGGTTCCTTCCAGCATTCTGTAGGATGATGGGGAAAAAATGTATATTTTGAATCAAAACATGAAATGTTAAACATTGTATTGGAAACATCATAATTCTTGCTCATCGACATCTCCATTGGTTTCTCAGTATAAACCCAAAACTTGCTTAGACAAGCCAAACTAACCAGTTCCTTATAACATTTAATTTTGAAAAGTATTTAGGCCTTCTTTATTTAGGGAGTCATTGCCTATCATGTGCTATAACCTCAAATTGCATTGTCTGAGTCTAATTTGTAATGCTAATGCTAATGCCAGATACAATTTGGAGCATTATGTGTTCCTGGAAGAAATGTTCTGTAGAGCTGGCAGTTTTAGAGGCAAGATGCCTTCCATACCAGCAACCAGGATTTTTTAAGGAGGTCTTTTGAAAAGAATAGATGTGATGGAGTGTTAAAATAATCCTTAGCCTGATTTCTTGGGAAGATTCTACAATTAGTTGCAATAATTTCTGGAAGTATGACTCTACATACATATTTTATTAAGAAAATATGAATATTCCCTAAACTGTCAACAGATAACGCACAAAGAACTCACTAATTTGAACAGTTGTTACCATTCACCATTCTTTCCTCATCTGTTCTTATTGTCTCTAGTGCTATTCTTCCCAAATCCCTAAAGCTGCATCCCAAATCCCAAAGCCCCTAATACACTGTTGTCTTCCTTTTTCTTAATACAACTCCCCCTCTTTTTTTAAACCTTTGTCCCGAGTTCCAGGGTTACTTCATGATTAAGTTAAGGCAATTTCCCTAACAAACCATTATTGGTCTGGAGGTGGGCACATGCTGCAAGGTTGCCCAGCGAGAGGACATTATATTCCTTAGTCAAGGGAGAGATTTCCCTATCCAGTGGATGTGAACTAAGAAGCATTTTGTTCAGTTGCTGCTGGTAGCTGTCTTGTGTCCATGGAGGAATTGGCTGATGGAAAAATTGACATGCTAAAAATGACAGAGTGGAGAGACAGTAATAATCTGGATCTATAACAGCATCACTGGACCACAGCATCCTGAGTTTCAGCTTCATACACATTTCACCATAAGAATTATGTGTTAAATATCAGTTTAAAAAATACAACTACATTAAAGCAACGGTTGTGAAGAAGTCCTAAAGCCTAAGCATATGCTTGAGAATGCTTTTAAGGAAAAATTCTCCAGATCACTTTACTCAAGTGTGGGAATACAATCCCTTCACGAGTTGGGGACTGCTTGTATAAAGCGTTTAATTTGTAAAGCATTTAAGTAATTTAAACATTTGTAAAGCAGTTAAATAATGTGAGATGAATATTAAGCAGCTTCTTTATAATATTTTAACTTTTGCATAAATTTTAACCATTAACTTAAAATTATATGAATAATTTTCCAGTCAGTCTTAGAATGAACAAATTTTTCCTGCCTTAAATCAGATAAAAAGATCTAGTTTGGCCATATCTTGTGCCACTGTTGGGAAATCCAAATCCAAACGTGTTGGAAGAACAGCTCTTATATTAATGATGCATTGACATCCTGGTTTAGAATTTGTGATCAGGCATTAATGAAATTGTGCCTATAATTAATTAGTTGTTTTGTGTTTTCCTTTTCACATTAACCGTACAAAATACTATATGAGGTATATATAAACATAGATAAACAGAATTAGTGCTTGAAATGTGTATATGAAGGGATACTTTCCATGTAGGCCAAGGCTATGACAAAAAATTATTCCTGCCTCACAAGAATGATATCTAAACTAAAATATGTCCTTGTTTTTCTCCCACTTGAGAAAAAAAATTTTTTTCAACTGCAGGTGATCAGAACATGCTATTAGTTGGAAAAAGACATCTGTAATTTTTCCTCTTCCTTGTGAGGACAGCTTTCATATCACAACCCGGGTCCAATAAAGTTTGTGGGCTGAGACCTAGACAGAAGTATGGTAATATCCTTTAATAACAATGATTATAATGAGAACACTGACTCTTTGTTTATGTAGAACATTTCTGATAAGTATTTTCAAGTGCTCTAGGAAACAGTGCCCCCCATTTTAAAAAGAAGTGAATAGAGGTTAGGAATGGTTTTTTATTAGTGCCCTCAGAAAATATCAAGCAAAGTGCTTTTTTATTAATACCTTGATCTACTCAAAATTCCAAATCTATCTCTATATTCTGCAAAACTCATGACATGGTATTATTGTGGTCAGTGGAGCTGGCCGCAGTTCTCCATGATGTATGATGCTCTAATAAACTTCCCGTTCAGCTACATGTGCAGGAGATGAGGCCCATTATATGGCTTAAACTTCATCTTTAATCTAGTAAGGTCTAGGAACATTTAACCCTATGGCCTGGTAATGCTTTGTCGTGGTCTTACAAAATACGATTACTTAATTGGAGTCTTAACCTCTTTTCACAAATGCTCTAAAAAGTCTCTGGTCCTATCATAGTATGATATCAACCCTGGACAGTCTACCTCTATTGTATTTTTCTGTGAAAAAGAAATACAATCTCTCCATTGAGCATCTATTTCAGACCCACCTGTAAGTTTCCTGCTACATTAGAGTTGCCACTTCCTATGAAGGCATAGGGAATATGTGGCAAAAATCTTAAGGGAGAATTGAAAATGTAATAAAGCCTTTTTATGAATATGAATCATTCTTTTCTGTTTCAAATCTTATTTCAAAATAAGCTGCTATGTGCAGTGCTTCATATCTAGCTTCATGAAGACTTTTCTTCCCCATTAACTTGACACAGAGAGCATCAATCCTGGGGTTTGAATAAATATCAAATTCAGTTGCTTGGCTTACAGTCAGTTTACAGTCACCATATATTTTTATGCTCTTGTCATATTTGAACAAGGGAGACTTAGAGAAGTTATCCATACTGTGAGGGGCATAGATTGAATAATTATGTGCTTTTCCAGATAAAGGAAGAATAGGTTTCACACTGTAATGAGCTCTAGATTCAACAAGGCATAATATCCTCAGAGCTGGATCAGGTTTTACATATGAGGAAATTTTTGCCATTGGCAATATTCTGACATATGAAATTGTTATAGAGGCCATACTCAAAGAATCCGGGAATATTAAACTCAGTGAGACTTTGGAGTCCATCATATCCTACTTCTTCATATACAGATACACTATTAGCTCCTAATACATTGTCTAGCTTAGAATCAATAAGAAATTAGGACTGGAACTGAGAATGGACGTTTAATCTCCTGGCTTTCAGTCCAAGGATGCTTTTCACTATGAAATAATTTGAAGTATGAATCTCAAATTTTAATTCAGTAAAGTATCTAAATACCATATATTATAATTGGTTAACATGAAAACTAAGTATCTGAGAAATTGTGATGCTCCCAAGGTTATATAGTAGTAGTAACAGAACTGAGATTAATATCCTTGTTTCTTTCTTTATATTGAGGTATAACTGACAAAAACATTGTATTAGTTTCAGGTGTACAATATAATGATTTCATATTTGTGTGTATTGTAACATGATCATGACAATAAGTCTAGTTAATATCCATCACTATACATAGTTACACATTTTTTTTCTTGTGATGAGAGTTTTTAAGATTTACTCTTAGCGGCTTTCAAATATGCAACACCCCAGTATTACTATAATTATGTATTTTATAACTGGAAGTTTGTACCTTTTGACCCCCTTCACCCATTTCACCCACCCCCCCAACCCCCACACTGATGACCACCAATTTGTTCTCTGTATCTATGAGCTTAGTATTGATTTTTTATTTTTTAGATTCTACATATATAAGATAAATATTTTGAAAAAGAGATAAACAAGCATGAACATAAGATTGCCTATAATTCACTACTTAGTTAATTACCATAATAATTTTGATAAATCTTTCAGTTTCTTTTCCTCTCTGCTCAATCTGATTTGTAATCAGCTGTTTTCAATTAATTTGATATCAAGCCAACATTTCCATGTATAGTATTATGTTTTAGGGATATATAATAATTTACAAAATCAGTTTTATGTTGTTGGTCATTTATTATTTCCCATTTTTTAGTCTCGAAGAGAATATTTTAATAAGCAGTGTATCTTGTTAAATTCTTAAGCACACCTTTGATTTGTTACTTAATATAAATGACTAGAAGTGGCATTTCTAGATCCTATTCCCAAATTTGTGACTGAATAATCTCTATCAGTTGAATTAAATTTTAAAAATACTATCAATGAAATACTCATTGTACATCTGCCTTGTGCAAAGCAACTGTGATAGGTGCTATGAGAATATAATGTGGAGTAAAGCCTGTGTGGCCAATTGCTGATTGTTTTCTAATTGTTCTGTACTTCTTCCTCAGTAACCTAGAATCCCTGGTTTTTAAGGTATGGCTGCCAGTTTAAATACTATATTTCCCAGCTTTTCCTAGTAGCTAGGTTGGTTATGTGACAAAGTTATGACCGGTCAGATACAAGCATGAAATGGTATCCATAAATGCCAAGAAGTGTCTCTAAAATGGGGGGTGGTCACTGGAGTGTCAGTGACGACTTAGAGCTTCAGCGGTGATCATGGCCTTGAGGAGGAAGCAAGAGTTTGAGGGTGTTAAATGAGGGAGAGGGAGAGAGAGAAGAAAAGAGAGAGAGAGAGAGATGCCTGCAAGCCTGACACTGTTCAGTTCATATCAACCCTGGACAGTCTGCCTCTATAGTATTTTTCTGTGAAAAAGAAATACAATCTCTCCATTGAGCCATTAATATTTTGGGTTTTCTCTCACAGATAGCTGAACTTAGTAATTTTTAATAGGATATTACCTGTTGGAAATAGAAGAGGGTAAAAGAATAACTTGGGAAGAAACGGAGAAATAGCTGGGTGGAAACTGAACTTGAAACAAATAGTTACAATGTTCTAAGTATGGGTATTAACTTTAGGCATTTTAGACTTTCAGATCTTATTCTAGTAGTTTGAATAATCTTTGACCATTCTACCCATATTTATAAATATAGAAGAATTGATCTAGACAATAAATTAAAAACTTTTAACTTTAAGTAAAATAGTTGAATATGTTGAATTAGAATTGGGATCCAAATCCACAGGGTAAATTACTAATCTATTATGTTCACACCAACAAGTCGGTACTTATAATTTGATACTGTAATGCAAATGCATTCTATAATATACCTGCATTGTTAATTGCTTTTTTCCATATGAATTATAGCATAAAGACATTTATACGCATTATAGATCCTCTTGTTAAATGGCTTTCAATATCTACCTTATGATTTCACTATAGTTTCCCTAGTTACTCTGCATTACTTTGGGATTTTAATTGTCTTTTGAATGATTATTTCTAATTTTTCTGTATAAAACATTTTATATTTAAGATTAGTTACTTAGGCACATTTCCCACAAGTAGAATTATCGGTCAAGGATGTAGTAATAGTTAAAGGCCTTGATACATATTTCCAAATTGCTTTTCATAAAGGTAGGGAATGATTTAAGCTCTCCCAAGTTAGAATGTGTAAGAGTGCTGTTTTGGTCACTTTGGCTGATTTCTTTGTGAAGTTAAAGAAAGGTTTCTGTTTAAATATCTCTAAAGCTCGGGGGCCATCCTGACGTAAGGACCATTGTGTTTTATTTCTTTATGTTAGTCTTTCCCTCTCGTACTTTTCAATGATATGTTTGATACAATATGAAGGGTCTGGGATAACATGAAGATAATAAGGGGATTTGGGGAATCGAAGGAGGGAGAATGAGCAAGAAGAGAGACTACTAAAGACAAATTTTCTTTCCACTGAAATTTCCGAAAGATCAACCCCTCTTTAACTTCCTGAGGTAAGTCCAGATGATTCTGGCAAACCCAATAAAGACATTTGCAGCTTCTGTAACTTATTGGAGGATAATTGCCTGGAGCAGGCAATGAAAAATCTAGTGTTCTAGGGGCAACTCTGGTCATTGTACCTGTATCAGATATTGGAAGGTTGGTCAATTTCAATGATGCAATAAAAGTTTTATTTCAAAAATCTCAGTTATTTGTCTTTACTATCTACCTTTATTTTTTTCTGGGCCAAAAGCAATCTTCAAAAGATAACATATTAGATTGTTGGAAGTAAAACTAGTGAGCTATTGTTCTTTTACCTAAGGGAACACCTGTAGGCATAATACAGAATTGACTAAAATAATATTGCAAAACATAGATTTGCTTTTCACTCTTTATACATTGTTTTCAATAGAACTTATTCTAAATACAAGATTTGCTTTTGTGATATATTATGTACCTGGGAAATTTGGGCTAAGATTTATGAAAGGAATTGATTTAATCATCTTCATCATCACGTGTGTCAAGTAGCATGGGGCACAATAAGATAGATGTCTGTAGTTTTGTTTGAATTCAGCATCTGCCCACAAAGCTAATACCATAGCAACTAAGAAACACAAGTACATCTTTCCTTAAGAGACTCTATCTTAAGAAACCTTTTATACTCCATCCCCATTACATTTAAGGACTGAATATCTGATCCTCTGAACAATACAATTCCACTCTAGTCTTTTTCCATATATCTCATTCTTTAACTCCTCTTAGCCACCAAGCATATTTCTAACATGAACTTCCTTCATTCCACTCACATCCACAAATTCCTAAATGCCAAGCCGACTTTTTCATTTAATTTGGCTTTGGGTGGGAGAAAAATTGAGAGTGATGACATTTTCTCAGGCTTAGACTTCATATGTGGAGTGTTTGGTGTTCTGAAGATTAGCAGCCACGTGATAAACTTGAAATTAAGAGAATGTAATGTAAAACTTTCTTCAGAACTGAGATATCATTATTTCAATCTGGAGAAGACAGTCACCTAGGGGTGCTTCTTGCCTGTAGCCTTCTCTGGACCATTTATAAGTATGTGGACCTTCCTCAAGAGCATGGCTCACTTTCTCTTTCTCTCACCTTTCATATCTTGTATATTATTTTTAAAATAATTCATTCTCTTATATGGTAGCCTTTTTCATAAATCAGCTTTGTAAAACTCAGGAAGAAATATTCTTCATTGTGATAAAATACACACAATATAAATTTACCATTTTAATCTATTTTAAGTGTAAAATTCAATGGCAGTAAGTGGATTCACATTGTTGTACAACCATCACCACCATCCATCTCTGGAAATTTTATATCTTCCCAAAATGAAACTTCGTATCCATCAAACAGTGGCTCCCTATTCCCCCATTCCCCCATCCTCCCAGACCTGGCAATCACCGTTCTACTTTCTGTCTGTATGAATTTGACTACTCCAGGTACCTCATATAAGTGAAATTATACAATGTTTTTGTGCCCTTTTGTATCTGGTTTATTTCACTTAGCAGACTATCTTCAAGCGAAATAAACCAGATACAAAAGGGCACAAAAACATTGTATAATAAACCAGATAAACCAGATCACATGCTGTAACATGTGTCATAATTTTATTCCTTTTCAAGGTTGAACAATATTCCACTGTATGGATATTCCACATTTTGTTTATCCATTCACCTGTCGATGGACACTTGGGTTGCTTCCACTTTTGGCTATCGTGAATAACGCTGCTTTGAACATTGTTGTACAAATATGTATTTGAGTTCCTGCTTTCGATTCTTGTGGATATATATCCAGAAGTTGCATTGCTGGTTCATATGGTAATTCTGTTTGATTTCTTTAGGAACCACCATACTGTTTTTCACAATGATCCGTATCCCTTCCCTCTTCCCTCCCATATGTAATGTGTCTGTCCTGCAAAGACCTTCTTTAAATTGTTTTCACTTAGTTTTTCTGTGGAAGTCATTTTTTTGGTCATTTTCCACTAGTGGTATTATTATTTGCTTGGGGATCAAGGGTCACCTGACAGAAAGTATCTCAGTTCCAATGATTTCTTCTTCTCCTATCTAGCCTGAGCAGCCTCATGTAACCTAGACCCATTATCTTAGCCAGCCAGTAGCTGTTATTCCCATTTTTCAGATTAAGAAATAGATTAGATGAGCAGGTCAGTTACGAGAATTAGTTGGTATAGTAAAGAATTAACTGAAAAGCAGAGTAAACATAAATGACTTCCACAAGTCACTTAGGGAATTGGAGAAGCTGGTTATAGGAGTTTCTAAATTTCTAGCTGAACACTTTCTGCTGTGTCTCTAGATTTTTTTATGCTTCAAGCCTTAAGAAGTCATTCCTTAATGATTGACTTATCCTCCTCATTCACTTCATTGTGCATCTTTATTTTATTATGGTATAAAATGCATATCATACCTGGGAGGGAGTGTATTCCTCTATGATTTTAAGTATATAATATTGCAAATGAAATGTGATAAGCAATAGCAAACAGTGCTATTCAAGGAACTATTGTCAAGATCAGAAGAAACACAAAGGAAATAAAAATGATAATTTTATATTAAATGAGGTGAAGGTCATTATTTGACCCTTAGAAGTACTGAAAACACACGGGAAAACTTATTGGCAAAGTTTAAAGAAAATGATAATCTTGCCCATCTGTTTAGAATTTATGTATTATACACTGTTATCTTTGGCTCCTTCTCTGTCTATTAACTACATGTTTGTTGAGAAACAGTGAAGTTGGATAGTAGGTTTGCAGAATTAGAACTAAATTTTCTACAGAGCTACAGTATTTGTAGGGTTTTATTGGTTCCTTATAGATGGTATCTATAAAATTTAAGTACTTTTCAGGTATGGGCAAACAAACATATACAAATATCTGTATATATGTGATGAGGGGAAGAAAGAAGTGGAAATATTTTCAAACATGATTACCAGAGCAAAAATTTTAAAAAGGCTTTGATTTTTAGTTTGAACACTTGCTGGCAACATAAAACATATATATATATATAATGCCCCCTAAATTCGTATTTCTTTTCTCTTAAAAAATATTGTAGTAAATGGTTTATAGTTTGTAGGTTGGAGTCCTAGTAACTCATAAATGCTCTCTGGAGGAATAATGCTATGTCCATCACAGACTGCTTCAATAAATAAGTCATCCCTTTCTCCACAGCCATTTGTAACTACATACTTGCTTTGTTTTCATTTTTCAAAAGAAAAACTGTGGTCAGGTTGTTTATAATCTCATTTCTGTTTGCAGCAACTCAGCAAAATGGGGCTGGCCTTACATATGGTCACCGTTTTTTAATGACATTGGGAGGTTTTAGACCAATTAAGAGACACTTTTAAAAGAATCAGTTGGGTTGGCTATGCAACTGAGTTTGATTAAAATCCCCTAATTAATCACTTTTATTTTTTTTTATTCACTGGGCTATGACTATGGACAGTTTGAACTTTATATCCAGTAAAGATTTTAGTAATGTTCAAATCCACTAGAGGCTTCCCAACTAGTAGTATTTGTCTGACAAGATACTGTCATTAACCAGGGTTGACAGACTGGTAATTTCAATCCTGAGTCAGTCAAAAATACGGTCCTTACTTTTTTCTTCTATTGTCTGTTTTGAGCCCTGCTTCATGTTTGAGTTTCCAGCACTTAATTTTATGGGTATTTTAAATGATTTTAGATGTCCATTGTGATAAAATATTCCTACCTGCCTGGGGGCGGGAAATGAGTTTCCTATTGCCAACACTTTGATTATTTTCATACTTCTTCCCCTGGAGGAATCAGGGGTGAATCTCTGCTTCAAGGTCCAGGGATCCCTTCTCCAGTGATTCTTTCTGCAACCCTATCCTATATTACAAGCCCATGCATACAGAGATGACACCAGAAAAAATCGATATAGGCACTAGCTGATCAGAAGGTGCCTTGAACTGAGGCTGGTTGGCTTGGCAGGAATGTGAGCCCTTCAGCGAATGCTAGGAAAAACCCCTTGTGTTTTTAACTATTAGTATAATGGAATCTCAGAGTATGAGAATATTGGCAAAGTGGCAGGCAGATTGCAGATTCATATAAAACCTTATTTTAGTTGACATGTTTGGAACAATTTGTGAGGCTTAGGGCGCTATTCGAATAGGCCGCCCAAGCCCTCCGAATTTCACATGGCACCTCTGCCTTCCCACTGGCTGGTTCTTCCTTTATTCTGAGCCCTTGGAGGTAGTTGGAAGTAATTTTTATTTATTTTTACCCCGCAGTTTGCTCACTCTTGCTCTCTCAACTCCTTTGTTTCTGGGAAATGAAAATTAATTTTCATCTTGGGCTCCTTATCCACCTTTTGGATCTAGCTTCCCAATGATTGTTTCTGGACTCTATACATTTGAAGTGTCCATCCCCAGACATTCACAGCACTGTCCGGTCCAATGTGCGGGGCCAGAGGGCCTAGAGGAGCTCTGTCTCCCACTTTACCCTTTTATCACCAGAGTCTTCTTCGCTTTTGTCTCCTGCATCTCTTTGTTCTCTAGGAAATGTCAGTTTATTTAAAGCTCACTTCACATTAGCAATCCACCTGAGTACTATATGTAAAGGTTCCATTTCAGAGGTATAGAAACGTCTGGGTTTAGGTCTTGAAGAAAATACTGTGTTGGTGATAGATACCCTGAACCCAGTTTTGACTTTGTATCCTCATAGCCTCAACTCTTTGCTCTCAGGTTGTGGGGGGCTACGTGTGGCCCCTAGAAAGTAGCCTACGCCTTAATCACCTGAAAATTTGACTATCATGTTATATGGCAAAAGAATGAATATTTCCGTCTCTGGCAATGGGGTGATTAAGGTAAGGATCTCAAGAGGAGGATTTTATCCTGGATGAATTGGTGGGACCCTACACGCCTTTATGCATATCTTACAAGAGAGGAGGTGAAGGGGTTTAGTCACGCAAAAGCATAGAGAAGACAATGTGAAGATGGAGGCAGAGCTTGGAGTAGTGTGGCCAGGAGCCAAGGAACGCCATAGAATGTCAACAACCAGAAGTTGGAAGAGGCAAAAGGGTTTCTCCCCCAGAGCCTCTGACCTGGCCCTGCTGACACCTTGTGATTTTAAACTTCTGACCTCCAGCACTTTTAGAGAAGAGATTTCTGCCGCTGTAAGCCACCCAGCTTGTAGTAGGGAACCCTAGGAACTCACACAACACACAGGTTTTCCAGGGCTTTCCAGGGAAAAATGAATAGGCATATATTTCCCAGGCGTTTTGGAATTTTACAGAAATAGCAGTCAAAAAACTAACCATGAGTTACTTAATTGATTAATTAAGTCATCACGTATATATATCAAGGACTCACAGGAAATTCCAAAGGTAAGCAAGCAGAAGAATGGCCAGGAGCATACTATCTAGCAGGATGGACTTGAAAATAAGAAACTCACAGCCTACTCAGGAAATCACAAAGCAAAAGCAGAGAAGGGGAGCCATGAAATGGAGTTGTGGACTCATCTTAAAGGTCACAGAAAGTGGTCTGGAATTGATCCTTTGGGCTACAGAATAGGAGTTACAAAGGAATTTTAAATAAAGAGGTTAAATTGAAAACTCTTAATTTTATGAGAAAAACCTGACATTTTACTTTTGAAATAGAACTCTTTGTTTTCAACTAGCAGGAATAATACTACAGCTTCTCCTTGTTGCATTGTTTACCTAAATAATTTTATCCCAAATTCCCCATCCATACAAAATTTCCCTTTTCCATGCATAATTGTATCCACATATGCTACATTAGTTGGCAACTGGATTTGTAACAGACCTGTTCTCTGTGAATGGCTGTGAATTTAGTTCCGGGTAATGAGTACTTTTTTTTTTTTTTTTTTACCAAAAAAAAAGTTATACATTATATTATGTGTATGAAATATGAAAAATAGTTCAGATCCTCTAGATCTGCAGCATACTACGTTGTGTGGAGTAGGGTTGAGAGGGGAGAATGAGAGAATGAGAATCTAGGGTAGAGTAGAATTTACCCCTAGTTCTTTTTTTTTTTTAAAGATTTTTTTAATTTATTTATTTGAGACAGAGAGAATGAGAGACAGAGAGCATGAGAGGGAAGAGGGCAGAGGGAGAAGCAGACCCCCCCGCTGAGCAGGGAGCCCGATGCGGGACTCGATCCCGGGACTCCAGGATCATGACCTGAGCCGAAGGCAGTCGCTTAACCAACTGAGCCACCCAGGCGCCCTACCCCTAGTTCTGCTCACTAGCTTGTGCCTTTCTCTGTTAGGTATAAGTAGTGTAGGTGAAGGAAAATAAATTTTCCTCTCCCCTTCTGAGTTCTTGGTTGAGGCCCATATAATAAAAGACATCAACAAGAGAAAATCAGAAGTTTACTAACATGTAGACCTCATGTATACAAGGGAGATACCCAGAGAAACGGAGTAACACAAAGAGGTAGCTTTAAATTTAGTCTTAAGTACCATCTAAATGGCCAGAGGGGTTAGGGGATACAGGCTTCTTAGGGGAGAATGATTTTTAAAAATAATTTTTAGGGAAAATGAATGGGCCTTTAGAAAAATAGGTGGGAGGTGTGGCAATTTGTGACAAAGTTTGTCTTGGTGTGATGTCACCTTCTAGTCTCTTTTTTAAGAGTCAGTCTTCTGGTTGATGGAAGATATGTCTCTAGGCAGATAAAGGGAGCTCAGAGACAGTCTCTCCTTGCAATTTGCTTTTTTTCAGTGCCTACAGCTCAAAGTAATCAGTATCCCAAAGAGGCATCTTTTGGGGTGGCATGTCCTGAACTCCTACAGTTGTCATATTTGGGGATGACATTTTCTGCTGCCCTCCAGTAGGAAAAAGCCAAGGTAATAAGGACAGAGTCCCACCTCAGATGTGCCTCCCTGAGTCACCATCATGCTCTCCCTGCCTGAGAAGTCTCCCCAAAGTTACACCTTTTGCCCTGCACAGGCACCCTGTGAGAATGTTCCTAGCCTGCTCCCTATCTAAGGTATAGATAGTATCTAGCATTGTGTGAATTCCTGTATTGAAAAAGTAGTCCACTAATATTGATCTGTGTTGGGGATATGAATTTGTTAGAAATACAGATTAAAGATACGTAAGTTGAAAATGCATCAATTTTCTTTCTAGCAATATAGGGAGTAGATGAATTCTCAATTGCTTATAATTCCTGAATGCAAATGTCACTGATCATTGAGATAAGCCTTTTATTCTGGAATTAGTTTATGATATATTTGTGCACATGTAGTTAGTAAAATTCTCAAACCTAACACATTAGTCAAAATGTCTCAAGGACATATGTATAAAAAAAGGTAAAATTGAATGTATTTACATAGCTCCTTGCCAAGAAAATGAAAATGTTTTACGTAAATACTCTAGGAGCTGAGATTAGATGAGAATACTTGAGATATGGGTGGCATTTGAATACTTCTTACTTGGCTCTGCTTGAAGAAATACAATACTCTGAAATATTCACTAGTGCATTTACCAGCCTCTTGGGGTGCTGAACATCAAGAAAAAGTGCCAACTGAGATCCTGAGAAGCTCAACTTAAGCCTGGAGTTTATGTAAATAGCCTTTGTCCCGAAGATATATGTATGACTTAAAAAAAATAAAAACCTCTGCCCATAGAAGTCTCTTTTCAAATAAGAGACATTTAATCCTGGAGCCAGAGTCCTGGCAGATTTCCCATATTCAAACCCAGTACATAGATAAAATTTCACTGCTTTGTCAGCAATGAATAGCTGGATTCTGAAGACAGCTTCAAAGATCCGGGGAAGACTGCCATCTGGTGGGAAAACGAAATTACTGCTCAAGTACAGTCACAAGCTCCCTGTTGCTTTGTCAAGTATTTGTTTAAAGCCTAAGCAAAATGAAATGATATTTTAAGTCAAACACCACCTGAGTCAAGTTTTAATTAATAACCATATGATTATCATTGTTATCTTGTTTTTGTTCTGTTGTTTTACCTTTTCTCTGACATGTGAAAAAAAGAAGGAACTGAGAGATATTGTGCTTTTTTTCTATCTGGTTATTCAGTTTTCCTTACTCATCACTTTCTAGTTTTCAGAAACTGAGCTAAACCCTGTAATTACAATAAAGGCAATGTAATACACAGCTCTGACGACTTTGGGAGATCAAAAATATAGAGAAATGAATAAAATGGCAAGTAAGAAAAGAACCTGGACATAGGTCTGAAAACAATGAGCCTTTAGCCTAGACTCTAGTCTGGTTTGCATTTGAGGATATTGTTTAATCCTTTAGTACTTGAGTTTCATTTCTCAGCTTTGACTCTTACAGTTTCTCTGTCAGCTGAGTTTTAATTTGGCAAACGATAATGACAGATTGCACACATATTTGTGTAGAGATTTTAATGTATTTAGGGTGCTTAGATGATCCTGAGGCTAGATTTTAGTGTTGCATCGATAAATGCTCAGCTCTTAAATACCCCTTATCATCAGTTTACTGTCTACTGAATTTCTCTCTTTTCAAAGTAACATGGGAGTGAGTTGAAGCATTTTCTGTAGAATTTTAAATGGTATGTATATACACATTTGTGTGTATGTGTGTTTGTGAATGACACTTCATATTCAGTATTTTCTAAGTATGAGTTTAAAATCTCTCTGCTCAATATACAAATTACATTTAATAAAATTAATTTCTTCTCAACACATTACTTTAGACATGCACTACTACTAAAATATCAAGAGATAGGTCTAAATTTTTGGTTTTATAAAGTGAGAATTTCAGATAAAGATGGGAAAGACACCTGGACCCAACCATTTTCTCTCTTTATTCCCTATAGTTAATCAAAAGCAAATGCCCTGTTGAATGGTGAGTTTGGCCACATGGGAGGATCTGGTCTGTGTTATTGTCCACCAGCAAATCCTTCCAGGCCTTTCAGCCTTGCTGTTAGCTTGCAGCCTTACTCCCTGACCACCGCCCCCCGCCGCCGCCAACTCCCTGCACCGTTGTCCAGACTGCAGCTTCTTATGTAGCTTCTGGAGAAGTAGAGTCAAGTCTCTGAAATGCTCCTCTGAGAGTGTAAGGGATCCAGTTAGGTCATCCTAGCCAAGTCAGTGCTAACCACCAACTCCAATTTTAGGCAGATGAGATGATTTAAGAAACTATAGCCTAATTTCTGCAATACAGTATATTTTTTATGTGTCCTCACATTGTACATAAGTCTGCTATTGTCTTGATCTCAAGTCAGGCCAAGCTATTGTTTAACTTTTTATCCTGAAAAATTTCAAGTACATACAAAGGTAGGATAGCATAATGAACCTGCAGACATCCAGCACCCAACTTCATCAACTATCAACTCAAGACTAATTTTGTTCTACCTATATCCCTCACTATTCAGCCCCACTGGATATTTTGGGGAGAAGACAAAAGCAGACATCATTTCCATTTAATTCTATGAGGAAATAATTCATTGGATACCTCTGAAAGGTAGGGATTCTTAAAACAAACAGTATAGTTATCATACTTGAAAACATTAGCAATAATTCCTTAAGGATATCACATATCATATTAGAATTCAGATTTGCCTGGTTGTTTCATAAATGTCTTCTTACAGTTTGAATCAGGATCTAAGTAAGTTACACACATTGCAGTTGAATGACACGTTTTAAGTCTCTTTTAATGTATGGAATTCTTCCTATTTTTTTCATATTTGTTGGAGAAACTGGCTTCCTTCTATAGAGTTTCCCAAAACATGAATTCTGCTGATTGTGGTTGCCAGTGAGGAGGAGTGGAAATGGTTTTTCTTTTGCAAGCTATTTAGAGCAATTTGTGTAGAAACTGGACTGTTATGTTTTAGTGCACTTTGCTGTTTTCCAGACACCTTCTATTCCTCAGTTTCTCATACTTCACATATGATTTTTGTCTATCAGTTTTTTTCCTGGTCTGTCACATGCCATATATTCTAGAAAATACATATTCTTTATGTTATATATTCTAGAGTTGTTTTGCCTGTGAGTTGCTTCCTACTGAGATATCCTTCTGACTTGTTTTGCTGTGAATTGATAGTTAAATTTTGAAGCTTGATAGATTGAGGTTTGAATTTCTGGGAAAACTACTCTATAATGAGTGCTGTGTATTTTCTATCAGGAGATACACAGCATCTGGTTGTTTTTTGTTGTTGTTTGTTTTTTTTAATAAAGTTAGAAGCTGTTGATGATCATTGTTACCTCAAAATATAGAACAGTTCTGGCCACTGGATCTTATTTTTGTTTCCAGAGAGAGTGAGTATCTCTGAAGATGGGACCCTACGAGGCACCCTTCATTTGAGAGTATTGCACTGTGCTGTAGATTCAGTGAGCCTGGTCAAGTTGTTTACAAATTGTATTTTCTACTTTAAGCAAAATTGAATCGACAAAATGGACAAGATTTTTAAAAAATACTAAAAGCCCCATCAATTAAAGATTATACTATTAAGGACACCATTAAGAAAGTGAAAAAGCAGCTACAAAGTGGGGAGGCTTACTTGCAAAACAGATAAAGGGTATTAAAAAGGACTTGTAGGGCGCCTGAGTGGCTCAGTCGGTTAAGCGACTGCCTTCGGCTCAGGTCATGATCCTGGAGTCCCGGGATCGAGTCCCGCATCAGGTTCCCTGCTTGGCGGGGAGTCTGCTTCTCCCTCTGACCCTCCCCCCTCTCATGCTCTCTCTCTCTCATTCTCTCTGTCTCAAATAAATAAATAAAATCTAAAAAAAAAAAAAGGACTTGTATTCAAATACGTAAAGAACTTTTACCAATTAATGACAAAAATACAGACAGCACAATGAAGAAAATGGGCAAAATACTTGGATAGTTACTTCACAAAATTGGTGTCTCACAATGACCCATAAAACATTGAAAAACTACTTAATCTTGTCATCTGGGAAATGTAAATGGAAACCACCATGAGGTAATACTATAGAATCATAGAATGATTAATTAAAAAGACTGACAGTACAAATCATAGTAAGATTGTGGAGAAACTGGAAGTTTATGTACTCCCGGTGAGAATATATTCTGGAAAACCACTTTGTGGAGTCTCCTACAGACAGGCATACGTACCTGCTATGACCCAACAATTAAATGCTTACAGAAATATATGTGTATGTGAAAAAAATGTGTACATATGTGTACAAAAACACATGTATAGAAATATTCATAGCAGCGTTTTTTATAATAGCTAAAAATTGGAAACAACTCAAATGTTCTTCAGTAGTAGAGCAGATAAATAAATTTTGGTGTATTCATACAGTGGAATACTCTGACATTAGGGATAAAAAGAAAGAAGCCGGACACAAAAGAGAATATACTCTATGATTTAAAGTATATAAAACTTCCAAACCAGAGCGAAATCTAATCTATGATATTAGAAGTCAGGATCCTGGTTAGCTTTGGGGAAGAGGCGTTGGAAATGTGATGGGCTAAGGTATGATGGAGCTGGTGGGAGCCTATTAATATTCTACTTCCAATCTAGGTAGTAGTTACATAGGTGCATTCAATGTGTATCAAGTCATTGCGCTATCATTATTTGTGCCTTTTTCTAAAAGTACTTCATACTTCAGAAGATAAATTTATTAAAATATTGTATTTATAATATGAGCAAAAGGCAACAGTGATAAAAAAAGAAAAGTAGAACTGACAATTTTCACACTTCTCGTCTTTCTCCATCAGCCACATTAGGAGGAAAAAAGTACAAGAAGATGAACTAATCATACCCATCAAGATGTCAGCCAAAAATTTGACATTTTCAAGACAATTGAAATGAAGATTTACAAATACTCTCAGTGACAGTGAATTTCACCATAGTTTATACTGTGTTATGTGATGTTAGCAACTAGGAAAATGAAGCCTTTACGATTAACAATATATTTTCAAACTAAGCAAAAAGAATATGAAGACAATTATCTACACTTTTTCATTGCTGTTTATAATTATGTTATAACCAATCCAGTACCTCATTACATTTAAACCTCACTCAAATTAATGTTCAACTCCTTTGAGTTTTTTAAATAGAGATAAAGAAAAAAACCTACATATTATTAAGTATACCAGTCCTTCCTAAAAACGGCTAAAATAATACAAAGAAGCAATATGGTGAAAAACAAAAACCATTTCTTTTTCTGAAAATACTCTTGGAAGGTGCTTGGGAAAGAAATGCTGAAGAGTTCAATAAGCTCATATACATAACAGGCGTAAAATGGTACCTGGCACTTGGTGAGCACAAAATAAATGTTAGCTGTCACAATTATTTGTATGAACAAGTGACTCAGTAAGGGAGATTTTCTGCAGAGGTGTATGAGAGCTCAGCTTTTTCCCAACATATGTGTTTATTGTCTTTGCTAGATTATGCTTCAGTAATAAAATCCATGAAGTATTTTTTTAGTGCATTGGAGAAACCACTCTTCTATCCCTTAATGACCTCTTTAGCACCAGCATTGCCTTCTGGATGAACCAAGTCCGGACAGCTACTGGTTGTACTGGTAAAGCAATGGTGCTGTCTGGACTTTTAAAAGTGATTCTAGGGGCACCTGGGTGGCTCAGTCGTTAAGCGTCTGCCTTCAGCTCAGGTCATGATCCCAGGACCCTGGGATCGAGCCCCGCACTGGGCTCCCTGCTCAGCTGGGAGTCTGCTTCTCCCTCTCCCTCTCCCCCTGCTTGTGTTCCCTCTCTCGCTGTCTCTCTCTCTGTCAAATAAATAAATAAAATCTTAAAAAAAAAAAAAGTGATTCTAAAGGGAGATTAACGGCATGACTCCACCTATGAAATGTATTCCCGGTGTCGTTATGGGCAAGTTACTAAAGCAAAGAAATTGTAGCCAGAAGTTTACAAAGTTCTGAACGATGTTGTAAATATGAGGTTAATTTATAGAAACAAAAGTATAAAATATAGTAGGATCCTCATGATACTTTGTGAGATGAGGAATAACTCTGGTACTCTTTTGTACCATTTAAAGATTTGCTGATTGTCTTATGACAAATCATTTTCCCCAAATTAAAGATGTGCTAATATTAAGATTTATTTTGGGGGGCGCCCTAAGTGGCTCAGTTGGTTAAGCGACTGCCTTCAGCTCAGGTCATGATCCTGGAGTCCTGGGATCGAGTCCCGCATTGGGCTCCCTGCTTGGCGGGAAGTCTGCTTCTCCCTCTGACCCTCCCCTCTCTCATGTGCTCTCTCTCTCTCTCTCGTATAAATAAATAAAAATCTTTTTTAAAAAAATATTTATTTTTCAAAAGGGTGAGCGTTCACATTTGTCTACCTAATCCGCAAGTGCCTTTCAGTAGTTTGCCACCCAGAGGAATGCTCACATATGTACTTGAGCTGGCCCTTCAGTTAAAAGGAGCAAAAATAGCTGTAACAAAAGAATCATCCTATATAAAATATTTTCAAAATGGATTGTTTTAAAATATTTCTTTTTTTTAATTTTTTTTTAATTTTTTTAAGATTTTATTTATTTGCGAGAGAGAGAGAGAATGAGAGACAGAGAGCATGAGAGGGAGGAGGGTCAGAGGGAGAAGCAGACCCCCCGCCGAGCAGGGAGCCCAATGCGGAACTCGATCCCGGGACTCCAGGATCATGACCTGAGCCGAAGGCAGTTGCTTAACCAACTGAGCCACCCAGGCGCCCGATTGTTTTAAAATATTTCTGATGTCATATGCTTCCATTGCTGAAAACAATATAACTTCTCATTTTGCGGACTTTAAAAACTTGCAAACAAAATTTCTAATCATTTATAAATTCTTCCACAGAATTTCAGTGTGTTTTAAATCCCATAGTTAGGGGCACCTGGGTGGCTCAGTTGGTTAAGTGGCTGACTCTTGATTTCCACTCAGGTCATGATCTTGGGGTCCTGTGATTGAATCCCGCATCAGGCTCTGCACTCAGCTGGGGAGTCCGCTTGTGGATTCTGTCTCCTTCTTCCTCTGCCCCTCCCCCTGCTCAAGTGCTCACGCTCTCTCTCTCTCTCTCAAATAATTTTAAAAATCCAGTAGTTAAAATATTAGTTAATTAACCATCACTTTGACATCAAGGAAGATAGGAATTTACTAGCCAATTTCAACAATATCTTTGCAAAATTAGTAGTCATCATTGAAAAGATGTATCATGACTTAGAGCAACTAACAATGTACTTTTTCCATTTGGATTCTTGTATCTTTGTGAAGAAGTATCATTTTTAGCAGTGACGGCCATTAAACCTCAGTATATCAGTCAACTGAATTATGAAATAAAAAACTGAATTGCTGTATCAGAAAGTGTTAAATCAAGATTTAAAAAATAATGACATGATTCAACCATTTTCTCAATATTAGTAATAAATAATTTTGCTTAAAATATTTTTACTTCAACTTTAATCAACTTTATTATTTTAAAATTTCTACTTTGAGTTTGTTTTATAATGCACATGATGTATTAGTAGAGTAAATGAACATAATTACATATATGTTAGTAGAGTACACACATACATAATTTTATGTATATATACATGTGTGGCATTTATGTTTTATGCTTCAGGTTTTTCTTAGGAACATGTAATCAGAATGGTTCAGAGATCACTGATTTAGAGGTTGGCAGGAAAGAGAAAAATGGCAAAACATATGGGTGAATAAGGATCCAAGGGATAAAAGGAAGATGAGAGAACAGTGTTACTGGAGATTGAGGGGAAATTTTTTTTTTTTCAGATGATGAGATGGTTATCAGAGTGACGTTCAGCAGAAATCTCAGGAACTGTGAGGTCTGGGAAAAGGCCATGGGATTTATGACTGATGGCTAAAAAGTTATTCGTGAAAATATTTTCAGTCAAGTGGTAAGAACAGAAACCAGACTGCACTCCGTAAATACCCAGATAATAATTGAGTGGGAGGGAAAGAAAAAGAGCAGTAAGAATAGTTTACTCTTACTGAAGCTTGGCAGAAAATGAATGAGGCAATGGAGAGCAGGGTCAGAGAATACAGTGCAAGTGGGCAGAGTAATTGATTAAGTGAACGGGGGAGTAAGGGCAGTGTCACAGTCAAAGGAGGAGGCACTGACTTAAGAAAGAGGACAGGACCCTTCGTAAGAAAGATGAGAGATCAAATGCATTTCGAAGACGAGACAGGGAAAGCTGTGAGAATTGATTTCAGATGGCCACAATTTCAATCAATTACATGATTCAAGAACTTCCTAAGATTGAGAAATGCCAGGCTGTGACTGTGAGCTTGCTGAAAGAGGGAAAAAAAATTGAAATATTGTCTTTAGACCCCTCACAAGGAACTTAAACAGAGATCCATAGATAACTGGGCAAACTTGAGGACCTAGATATCACCAGGCAACATAAATTTGTTAGAGACAAATGGGAAAATTATAAGCCTTTTTAAAAAAAAATTATCAAATTATCAGCAGTAAGCAGTCTTTGGAGGATTGGCAATGAGAGTAGAGTGGAAAGTGAGGATCTTTTAACCACAATGAGAAAATTGATAACAAAGAGGTTCTAAGGACCCCTTGGGTGGAGAGACAAAGTGAGGTAAGGAGGCTGAGAGGCAGGAATGAATTGAAGATTGAGAGGGATGAACAGTGTTGAGAGAGTATGAGCACAGAGGAGTATGATAAAATCCAGAATGATGATGGAGCAGTTCTGAGGGACAATGAGGTCCAAGTTCCAATTATACTTACAAGAGGCTAAAAAAGAGTAGGAAAAATGTTCCACAGACATGTGAATGTTAAGGTCTTCTGATGTTTGTAGAGGAATGACAGAGAGGAGGACGTGAGCCAAAGAGCACATTATGAGCAAAGTGGGATCCCGGAGATGACTAAAGGGTCAGGCCAGGGTTCTGTAGAAATTTAGAGAAGGTGTGAAATGGTAGTGCCAGTCAGTGCTTGACAAAGGACTTGGGGAATCGGGTGTCTGATTTGGAAGAAGTCAGAAGGGCAGCCTTCATGGGAAAGAGTTTCGAGGAAATGTTGCCAAGCTTGAGTTGAGGTGAAGAGGTGGGAAGCAACCTTCAAGGACTACATCCTGTGTTAGACACCTGTTCATAACAGCATGAGATTTTTACATTTTAGCAACACTTCAGTAGCACACATGCCATTTAACATCTCATATAATGGGAATACTTAACGAGTGAGATTAATCATACTCATCAAAATCATTTCTAGCTCAAATAATAATGTGCCAGTGTTTTACATCAGGTTGCCAGGATAGATACCTTTCAGAGACATATATGGAAGGCTGTGTTTTCATACCCAGAAGGTTAAAATGATTTCAAATGTAATTTTTAAGAAATGAATTTAGAATCCTCTTCCCAGATACAGAGCTATTATATGGTACACTGCAGTTCCCATCTGCCATCTGCAGCAAGTGTTGTTCTGCTGGACACTTTTCAAATGCTCTTCATATGTCTACTGATTAAAAACTAATTTCACGAAAAACTAATCTAAACAAAAAACATGTCACATACTTCATTCTACTGTAATTTCTGTTTCTGTAACTCAAACCAAGATTAATTTTCCTGTCCTTTGGCCACAGATTGCCCCCACAGTGTCTAAGAGTTACAATTTTGCAATTAAAATAGGAGCTATGAAAGTTATAACAATAGTCATGTGAATTAATTTTATAATTTGCAGAAAGGCAAAATAAGAAGAAAGAAGAGAATTTATTTATATTCAGAATTATTCCAGTGTCCGTGAATCATTATAAGTAAGCTGACCTTGGTATTTTGTAGGGGATGCACTTGCCATAGCAGCTCTAAAATAGCAAACCCTTTGGCATGCTTGTCCATTATCTGGAGTGACATCGCTAACATCTTTGAGGGCTTGAGGGCAGCCAGACTTCTCATTTATCTCCTTAAGATTAACAAATGTACAGATTAGCTGTCTCTTCTGGCCTCATTTTCAAATAAAGATATATTGGTTAAGCCTTGCTTCAAGTGTCCATTTCATTTTTGGCTAAATTTATAGAAGATTAGAATAGCAAGAAGCAGATTGAATTGAGCTTGACAAAAGGGTGTGAAGAGATTCTTTACCCTGAGTACTCTAAAGAAAAATTCTTAAACTTGTTTAAGTCAAACAAAGTGTGTGATTATATTGAGTTCCTCCTGCTCTCATGAGCTAGGATTTGCTTTTTCCCAAGAGGGTGGTCAAATCAACATCAAATCAGGATGCTGGGACTTCTAGCTGTCAAATTGTCTAGTTCCCTGTTTTCAGCAGGGAAGATGGAGGAAGAAGCAACTGAAATATATACACACTTATAATATCTCTCTTTAATACATAATATGTTCTGGAAAAATGTCTTTAAAAATGAAGGTTTAAAAGAGTCTTAACTAATAAATGATTTCTTTCCCAGAGAGCATAGTACAATCTTTGATATATGATGCCTGATGAAATCTCTAACAGTTCCAGCAGGGAGGGATTTGTTTTCTTGGATCTGGTCCCAGTAAGTTTAGTAGGTAGAAGTTCTTGAAGGGCTGAGATGGAAAGTTGTCTTTTTTTTTTTTTTTAATCAGAACATCTAGGGAAGCAGATACAGGCATATTTCTTTTTCATGGACCAATTGCCTCTTCTCTGATCCAAGGGAAAGGGCAGGGCAGATAGACAACCCCAACTCTTCAATGTCCTGAACTTCTGGTGGTACTTGCAGCAGGGGAGAGAGGGATCTGTCCCACTTGTTCACTACAACTGGGCTGAGAGTGTCTAAGTGTCAAGCCACATGTAAGCACCTGTTATTGCTGAGGTCCCCAGTTAGCTGCCAGCTCAGAGTCCAGCCAGCATGGTCCCATTTGAAGAAGGTGTGCATGGTTGAGGGGGGGAAAGCCCTGCTGAAGAGGTAAGGGATACCAGCAAAGAGTCTCTCATGGGAGGGCCACAGCCTGGAACTCCGGGAAGAGTGGGAGAGGTGGTAGTGGGCTTCTGATGGGCTGATGAAATGAGGCCTGCCAACCACAGCTTTGGGAAAACCCCCTAAGGCTGCAAGGGACAGGAAAGGTGTCAAGGATGCTTTGTGGTGATTGGGTGGAACAAGCTCAAAGGGACTCTCTTGCAGGTGGTATAAAGAAGATATTCTGCATAAAAGGCAGGTTCTTGGTATAGATGGATGATTTGATGAAACCTCAGATTATTGTCTGAAAGAGAGGACTGATTATATGGATGATCAACTTCAAATTACTTTTCAGTTTAGATTCTTGCTTGTTTAAATATTTTCCTCAGAAAAACCAAACATTTGCCTCCATTTAATTGGGTCTTTATAATGCACAATGAGAAATTTATTAGTTTTTTTAAACCACTTAATAACTTTCTGAATTATTTATGGTGATTCAACCATATAACAAACAAAAGAGAAGACACACACACACACACACACACTAAAAGACAGATGGCATAGAGGATTACATGTTCTCCTGGAATGATAATTTGAATATGCAAACCTCTGTTTCTTATGATTGGATTTGGAACTTCATTTATGTATTTTGATGTGTAGTTTCTGAATTACTGTTAATACTGTTCTTAAGTATAATTTAATTCTGAAGAAAGTTACTTAATGGGAAATTTCTTCCCAAATATCGCTTGAAATGTTTTCCCACGTATCCCTTGAATTCACTTTTCTGAAGTGAAAAAGTGCAGGCTGTGTTGTTTATATAAGCAGAGAAAAGGATGCTTTTTTTTAGTCCGTTAGGAGAGTGATTGATTTTTTTTTTTTTTTTTTTACCAAGTAAAAAGTAAAGTATGTTATCTGGGATACTTCCTGTTGTTTAAAATGTGAATGATGTTTAGTCCCTGGGCCAAGACAGGCCCTGTGTGACTTTCTAAAGAAAAATGAGCCTCGCCCTTGGGGAGAAGGGACACGAATGAATGTAATCACGAACCAGGAATCTCAATGAACTGTTTGGAAAAGGATGATTTTTTCCCCAACATCATGGCCTTAGGTGTGAGATGAAAGATGGATATGAAGAAAGAAAATACTTTTTTGGGTAATATTTATTTGTTCCTTGCTTTGTTCATAAGAAAAATATTCAGTGTCTTGTAATTGGATCATTGCTTTCAGTGGGAACCCTAAAAGCAATATACAAACTACAAGCTAAGAATAACATGAAAAATAATTTAATAGCCATTTTGTATTAGCAGACGGGATTATAATGACTCATTTTCAATGACAAGTTAAGTGGAAATTACACAAAAGAAACAGTATATCTTTGAACTACACCTATAGAGTGGTCAGAAGGGCCTGATGCATGCCGGTTCAAATTTATCTGTGTTCCTCTCTATTCTTTGCACACCTTTTATTTTTCTCGTTTTCCTCTGGACCTGATCTTCAGGTTGAAGGCTTGACATTGTTGAAGCAGTACCTGACAGAGTTTTATTTCTTCCATTATTGTCAGGTCACAATTTCATGCCTAGGGAATATGGGGCTGCTGGGTGTACATACTAAGTTCTCAATTTCCCTAATATAATCATTCTTTGATTTATAATTATCACAGATAGTAACCAGTCTAACTTGAGCCATAGATATATATGGGATACTGTATAACTATAGTGTTTGCAATGATTGCAACAGTGAATTTATTTAAAACCACAAAATTTGTAATGTGTATTTTTAAATAAATAAAACAAGTAAAATATGTGTTCCTTTCAAATACATATTAAGTATTACTGTTAAAAGTGACTGCATATCACTTCTTTTTTTTTTTTTTTAAAGATTTTATTTTTATTTATTTGACAGAGACAGAGACAGCGAGAGCAGGAACACAAGCAGGGGGAGTGGGAGAGGGAGAAGCAGGCTTCCCTCGGAGCAGGGAGCCGGATGCAGGGCTCGATCCCAGGACCCTGGGATCATGACCTGAGCCGAAGGCAGTTGCTTAACCAACTGAGCCACCCAGGCGCCCTGCATATCACTTCTAACATATAAACATGTGACTGTGTTGTAGCCATTGATAAGCTAGCCAAAGAAAAAGTCATACAAAATTAAGTCTGTATTTATTCATGCATTTCTCCATTAATTTAGTATGTAGTTATTTAATACCTGCTATATTTAAAACACTGAGATGGGGCGCCTCGGTGGCTCAGTAGGTTAAGCGTCTGCCTTCATCTCAGGTCCTGATCCCAGGGTCCTGGGATTAAGTCCTACATGTGTTCCCTGCTCAGAGAGGAGTCTGCTTCTTCCTCTCCCTCTGCCCCTCCCCCCACTTGTGCTCTCTCTCAAACAAATAAGTAAAATCTTTAAAAAATAAAAAAAGGCCTGAGATAAGGACTAAGAACAATGAATAGGACAGGCATAGTCCTTATTCTCAGTGGGTTTATATTTTAACCAGAGAGATAGACATTAAACACTAAACCAGGTATTATTTAATTATATTGTGAAAACTGCATCACAGTAGAACTACAAGGTACTCAAAGACTAGAGAACAAAGGTGCTGGCTAAACACTACATGGTGAGGGAAAACCTGCAGGAATTTGAGACTTAGTAAAATTAAGGAGGAAGAGTTTGTGAAGAATGTTCTAGGCAAACAGAAGAGCTAAGCCTTAAGATAGGAAGGAAGAATGGTGGAACTGTAGAGTTAAAGGACATTAGAATCGGAATCTAGAGTGCTGATCATGGCACACAAGCCCAGAGTCATCTCATTTAATAAATCTCTCCTCACCCCTGGAGTCATAAATACACAGGCAGTAAATTAGGCCATGTGATTGTTGGAATTATCCAGGATGACAAAGAAAACTGGGTCAATAACAAAACTTTGAGAAAGTCTTAACAGTCAGTGTTTAGGTAAAGAAGGTCAAACCAACAAAGGGGACTAAAAATGAGTAGTCAGAGGGGTAGTAGGGACACCAAAGCCAAGGAAAGGGAGTGACTAGACATGTCAAATGAAGGGTAAAGCAGGATAAAGTCTGACACACTGCTGGCCAGATCGAAGTTTTCAAACTGGGACAGATGCTGTGTAGAGAACAAAGGGAAATGAGCCTAGAAGACTGGTGTAAATAGAGAAAGCAGAGGGGTCAGTGGAGCTCGGATTCCATTGAGATCCAAGAACTGTCCTGGTGGAAAAAGCAGTGTTGGAGATGGGGGCTTGGCTGGACTACAGACAAGAAGTGATAGGAGATTAGGTGAGAGAGGAACACACTTAGTGATTTTGGAGATGGAAAAGGTTGTTATGACAGGTTTCAGGTGTGACTCTGGGAGTGAAAGTCTAAGGTAGAGAAATGGAAAGTTCATTTTAATAAAGAGATCCAGTCAGGGTGTTGAGTAGAATGTCTGTGTAGATGTGAACATCAACCAGGATCATGGGGCTGGAAGGGAAAACAATAATCCAGTCTTTTTATGAAGGATGGATTGTGACTAGAGGTTAGTAGATGGATGGTTCCAGCAAGAGGGGAGATGGAGCATAGCTATCTGGCAGAAATATCAAAGCAGCAGGGTTTTTTTTTTAGCAAGGAGGTAAAGGTGCAATGGACAGTACAATGGGCAAGAATATCATCAACCTGAGGGTGTTAGGGTGTGGAGGAATAAGCAGCCATCTTTGTTTGCAGGAGAAGTGCTGTCCTCAGTGGAGAATGGAATTTTACTCAAGGTAGGGAGGTAGAAACAATGTTCAGAAACAAAGTTGGATATGTAGTGAAAATTGCAAACTACGAGCAAAGTTCTGAAGGCACCGTGGAGGAATCTAAGGGATAAGAAAGAAGAGAGAGAAAGAGGAAGGGATTGATGCTTAATGGAAGGAAATTGGGCAGTGAAGAATGGAGCACTGTGGGGGAAATCAATACCTATGAATGGTTTGGAGAACCAGGGAACTGGAGGGAGGGGCTGACTATAAGTAAACAAGGTTGAGAGAATATGGCAGTGTCGGTAGCTTAAGAGACATCTACCCCCTTTACATTAGGACTAGGGAACAGGAGCCTGGCTCTACCAAGTAAAGCTAAGGAGAGACTGGAAAACTTGACGTGGCTTGACTAGATAGAGGAGACCCCAGTGTGGGGCGTGCCTCTAGAAAAATGGGGTTCTTAATTAATGAAATGCTAATGTGTTCATAAAATGACCAATCTGCCAGAGATTTGCACCAAGATGCACCAAGCCTGTGCAGTACTTGACCCATTATGATCAAACAGTCAGCCTTGATCTGCTCAGCCTTTCATTTTATAGATTTCAGGTTTAAGAACTTTATTTAAATTCTGTGTTTCTTCTTTGAAGTCTGGGATATATTATAATACACGTAGTTTTCATGACCTTACATTTAGTCATCTAATAATTTGACATAATAATATATTTTCCAAACGCATCTAATATCAAAATCAGGAAAGTACTTAAGTGCTGGTTGAATCTGCTTCTTTTCAAAGCTATGTGCTAAGACAAACTATGTGGCAGGCCTGACAGTAAATTTAAAAATTCAAACTGAGTGATGGACTTACATTTTTGTTGACAGTGGAGAGTCAAATATAAGCAGGTGTAGTGGTTTTGTTTTGGTCAATACCAACATTCAAACTCTGATCTTTTGAGTTGTCCTCTATAGTATCACCTGGATCCCATCTTTTGTTATTAGAGAAGGAATTTGAGAATTATCTACAAATGACTTACCACACTCTGTTTTTTAAAACATTTTATTTATTTGTGAGAGAGAGAGAGAGAGAGCACAAGCAGGGGGAGCAGCAGGCAGAGGGAGAGGCAGTTTCCCGGCCGAGCAAGGAGCCCGATGCGGGACTCGATCCCACGACCCTGAGATCATGACCTGAGCCGAAGGCAGACGCTTAACTGACTGAGGCACCCAGGCCTCCCTCACACTCTAGTTTAATTCTCCACTTAAACAATTTAAGAAATTATGTTTGAACAATTTAAAGTCTGAGACTATGTCATATTTACATTTGTATTCTCCTACTGTACCCAGTATCTGGGATTCTATAGAATTCTAACGGCTCTTGGAGATATCATTTATTTATTGCCACACAATGCTGCATACTTACCAGAAAAACTTAGTGCATATAGCTAAAACCACATTTATTTAGTCCATGCAGCTGTGGACTTCAGCTGACCTGACTTAGTTTCAACTGATCTAGGCTGGGTTCACCCAGATGTCTGGGCTTCTCCTGGCTGTTGGTTGTCTCAGCTCTGATGACTAGGGTAACCTGACCTTATTCTCTGTCCTGCTCAACCTCCAGCAGGCTAGTCTAGGCATGGCATAGTAAAAGGACAAGAATGACTGAAGTTAATTGTGCAAGTATCTTTCAAGTCTCTGTTTCACATGTGCCAATATTCTGTTAATCCGGAAGAAGTCACATCATGACTCAAAAGTCAGAGTAGGAGGGCATATGGCAAAATTACATGGAAAGGACATGACACAGAGAGAGGTGAAGAATCGGGGCCATCAGTGCACATTGAATATATATAAGTAAACAAGGTTGAGAGAATATGGCAGTGTCGGTAGCTTAAGAGACATCTACCCCCTTTACATTAGGACTAGGGAACAGGAGCCTGGCTCTACCAAGTAAAGCTAAGGAGAGACTGGAAAACTTGACCACATTGAATGGATAAATGAACAAATAGATTATAGAGTGGCATGAAGAGCACCGGACTAAGGGTTGGGAGACATATCCCTGAGGCTCAGCACCATTCATTCTGTTTATTTGGGTCAATTATTTAGTTATGATGGACTATAATTTCCTTATTGGCCCTTTACAAGCTTTAAAAGCCTTTGATTCAAGCTTTTAATGAAGCTTTTAATAAATTTAATGCTGTACACAGTCTGTAGGAGGAACTTAAGGAAAATGATTCATCATCCTATCCTTTAGGGAACCAAAATGGTTAATGTGGATGGCCAAAGTTGACTGGCTAACTTTGACTGTATGAATCTTTGAATATTATGTAACCATATTTAAACTGAAAAATTTCTAGTCTGAATTTGGATATGAAGAAAGTTCAATTTCCCACTTAGGTCTTTAGTTTTTGCTCCTCTCTGATGATTCTTTTGAAGTGTACAATATGACAGTATAACATCAAGCACTATGACATCTCTCATATGGGAGATGTGTTTTAAGGTCCATTGATGTTGTGCCTTAATAATTCATTGTTAGGATGAATATTATTCTTAAACTGACTGGAGGAGCTTTGTTAAGTTTGCATAATGCTGATAAAAATGTGGGTTAATTTAAAGTAGATGTTATGATTTGTTTTATAAAAAGCCTACAGATAATGCAGAAATGAAACCTCCTCTTCATTATACAATGTGCAATTATGTGATATATAATGAAATGCTGGATAATTTATAAGAATAAAAACTGCGTGAAAATGTTTTAAATGAAAAATATCTTATAAGTTTCACAAGAAGAAAATGATATACTCAAATGGGATTTGAAGATGATTTTCTGAGTCTGAGAGGACTTATTCTGGTCACTTAGATCATTTCAAAAATTCCATGCCTAGATTACCAAAATATATTGATGAAAGTGTAATTTGTAAGTCACTTTGACATATAGAATGTTCTGATTCAGATATACAAACATAACTTGCCATATGATGAATGTTTATCCTTGTCATATCTCTGGGAAGCATTTATTTTGGACTGATAATTTACTTGTGAAATCAATCACTCTGGCCTGTGTCATTTCAGAGTCTCCATGTAGACATATCCAAGAGACTGCACTCAAATCAAGCTGGCCTGGATTCAAAAGTACCAGTTGGTTGTCAAAGTGATTTGGCTGAATTGGAGAAAGAGAGAAGCAAGAGTGGGGCAACTCAACTAGCAGCCACCAGTGTAACCACAGGTCGGTGAAGCCGCACGATACTGGTTTTAATTGTCTACATGCCACATGCCTAACTTACAGATTCTAACTTCCACTTTGCTTGGAATATAAGGCTCTATCAATGTGACTGCCTCAACTGCAAATCTCATGGAAATGTTTTAGGGGTGCCTGGGTGGCTCAGTCAGTTAAGTTAGGCCGACTCTTGATTTTGGCTCAGGTCATGATCTTGGGGTGCTGGAATTGAGCCCAGCGGCAGGCTCCACGCTCAGTGGGGAGTCTGCTTCAAGATTCTTTCTCCCTCTGCCCCCCACCCTGCTGTGTATCCTCTCTCTCTCTCTCTCAAAGAAATAAATCTCAAAAAAAAAAAAAGAAACGTAGTTTTAAGTGCAGTGTAATATTAAACACAATAATGATAGGTCTGTTCATTTTTCCTTTTTATTAGAGTTTTCATTTATGGTTTTCATGGCCAAGAAGTGTTTAATATTGCTTATATTATCATGACAATAATGTTTTTAAATTTTTGCTAGCATTAACAAAAGGAATAATGGCTTGAGAAGAGATTATAGTAATTGAGATGTCTTTAAAGATGTGTCAGATATTTATACAATGGAATATTATGCAGCCATCAAAAGGAATGAAATCTTGCCATTTGCAATGACGTGGATGGAACTGGAGGGTATTATGCTGAGCGAAATAAGTCAATCAGAGAAAGACATGTATCATATGACCTCACTGATATGAGGAATTCTTAATCTCAGGAAACAAACTGAGGGTTGCTGGAGTGGTGGGGGGTGGGAGGGATGGGGTGGCTGGGTGATAGACATTGGGGAGGGTATGTGCTATGGTGAGCGCTGTGAATTGTGTAAGACTGTTGAATCACAGACCTGTACCTCTGAAACAATACATTATATATTAAAAAAGAAGAAGAAGAAGAAGAAGATAGTAGGAAGGGAAAAATGAAGGGGGGTGGAAATTGGAGGTGGAGATGAACCATGAGAGACTATGGACTCTGAGAAAGAAACTGAGGGTTCTAGAGAGGAGGCGGGTGGAGGGATGGGTTAGCCTGGTGATGGGTATTAAAGAGGGACGTTCTGCATGGAGTACTGGGTGTTATACGCAAACAATGAATCATGGAACACTACATCAAAAACTAATGATGTGATGTATGGTGATTAACATAACATAAAAAAAAAGATGTGTCAGATAAATAACCTAATGTAGATTTGAATTATGATAGTTTTGTTTCAAGAGATGGTGATCTGATATTTTTCATCTCTACTAAAAGCAAAACAAGAGCAAATGGACTTGTGGAGAAGTTCATAGCGTTCAGACTAACTTCCGTATTGTAGAAATCTGGGATGAATTAACAAGGGAAATGAGAATTTTCTTTCTTGGCAATATTTTAGGCACACCAAAGCAGCTCAATTTCTATTACACTTTATCTTTGAAACTTCACATTTCGTTTGTAGGAAAATGGAAAATGTAATTATTCTTAAGCATATGGTTTGTTCCTTTCCCCTCCTTATTTGGTTTTGTAGCTAGCACTCTTTTTTTCCTCCAAGGGCATGTAAAAGTCAAAATACTAGATATAAAGTCTCTGAAGTGTTTCTGCTCAAACTCTGTCTGTACAATCTGGGTTTTCATGTAGTTAGCTTACTGGGTTTTGACACTTCTATAAAAATATCCCATAGAGCTTTTCTTTTCTTTTTTTTTATTCTTATGTTAATCCCCATACATTACATCATTAGTTTTAGATGAAGTGTTCCATGATTCATTGTTTGTGCATAACACCCAGTGCTCCATGCAGAATGTGCCCTCCTCAATACCCACCACCAGGCTAACCCATCCTCCCACCCCCCTCCCCTCTAGAACGCTATTTGTTTTTCAGAGTCCATCGTCTCTCATGGTTCATCTACCCCTCCGATTTCCCCCGCTTCATTCTTCCCCTCCCGCTATCTTCTTCTTCTTCTTTTTTTTTTCTTAACATATATTGCATTATTTGTTTCAGAGGTACAGATCTGAGATTCAACAGTCTTGCACAATTCACAGCGCTTACCAGAGCACATACCCTCCCCAGTGTCTATCACCCAGCCACCCCATCCCTCCCACCCCACCCCCCACTCCAGCAACCCTCAGTTTGTTTCCTACAATTAAGAATTCCTCATATCAGTGAGATCATATGATACATGTCTTTCTCTGTTTGACTTATTTCACTCAACATAATACCCTCCAGTTCCATCCATGTCATTACAAATGGCAAGATTTCATTCCTTTTGATGGCTGCATAATATTCCATTGTATATATATACCACATCTTCTTTATCCATTCATCTGTTGATGGACATCTTGGCTCTTTCCACAGTTTGGCTATTGTGGACATTGCTGCTATAAACATCGGGGTGCATGTACCCCTTCGGATCCCTACTTTTGTATCTTTGGGGTAAATACCCAGTAGTGCAATTGCTGGATCATATGGTAGCTCTATTTTCAACTTTTTGAGGAACCTCCATACAGTTTTCCAGAGTGGCTGCACCAGCTTGCATTCCCACCAACAGTGTAGGAGGGTTCCCATTTCTCCGCATCCCCACCAACATCTGTCGTTTCCTGACTTGTTAATTTTAGCCATTCTGACTGGTGTGAGGTGGTATCCCCATAGAGCTTTTCTTATTGCCTTTTCATTGACTCTTGCTGAGTGATAAAAACGAAATTCTGTAAAGGGCTTTGAAAACCATGCATATTGCAATTCCTGCAAATTTCAAATACTAATCAACCGCGACTATAAAGAAAGAACTACTGCAATGAATATTGCTATAGCATGTTGAGTCTCAAGCCATTATTAATTCATTGAAAACTTTTTTTTTCCCCCTTAAGATTATGGATCCTAAAAGGTACCAGATAATGAAATTCCTGAGATCAGAGTTTTTGTTTCAATCGTGGGAAGACTTAATCTGATCTACCCCTGTGTGTGCATCTTCCCGGGATGGTACAGGACAGACCCCACTTTGCCCCCTGAATGAATAGTTCAGAGGATGTTACAGACCAGGGTAGCATGTGCTTGAACATGTTGCCTTTACATGGTGGCTTAAGAAAAAAGAAGACCTGGGATTACAGTAGTGTTTTTTTTTTTTTTTTAAGGTTTTTATTTATTTATTTATTTAGAGAACACAAGCAGGGGGAGTGGGAGAGGGAGAAGCAGGCTTCCCGCTGAGCAGGGAGCCCGATTCGGGGCTCGATCCCAGGAGCCTGGGATCATGACTGAGCCGAAGGTGGATGCCTAACCGACTGAGCCACCCAGGCGCCCCTACCGTAGTGGTTTTAAGCAAGTGAAACTCCTAACGTTTTTAAGAAAAGTAAAATGACATCTTCTTATTTAGGTTATTTAGAAATTATTTAGCATGCTCATCTGGAAAATGTCTTCATTTGCTTTCCCATTTGTAATTACATCTCAGAATATCCATTAGCCACCATGTTCAGGAGGGGCGAATGATATCCTTTCTGAACTTTCACCTCTTTTTAGTCCTTAGACATAAGTCAGTCATTTCCTAAATTCTCTTTGGGCAAGAACGGCAAGAGTCTTTGTAGGACATCACAGACAAAAAACAAAAAACAAAAATCTTATTAAGACAGGGGTGCTGCTTCTCCAGGTTTGCTCCTCCAGACACCCAGATCTTATTCTTCTAGTTGGGTGACGTAGAACCAATTCAAATATGTATCTAATAATTATACCAAGGGGAATCCTTTATTTTGGAATGGAGCATAAATAACTAGAAGATTCACTGTGAACAGCTGCATACACATTGTGTGAGGAGAGTTTGCTCTACTGCAGCCAGAAGTTGGCAATAAATTGCACCTCAGGATCCATGCTGTCAGGCCTGGTTTCTCTTCCCTAAGCAACTGATGAAAATGCTTCACCCGATCTCCTGCATGACCTTCGTCTGTGGGTCCTTGATTCACTCTGGTTGCTTGGCAGCCTGGCAATGCCCCTGTCTTATTTTAGGAACTTTGTTATTAGGTCTGTACATTGTTTTGTCCATAAATTACTAAAAGAACAGTCCTCTGAAAGTAGGATGATTAAGTGGTTAACCTTTGGAGTCTGAACTCAGACTGCTGGGTTTAAATCTTGGCTCCCGCTTGCTAGCTGTGTACCATGAGCAATTTGTTAATGTCTCTGTCTCTTTATTTCTAAAACTGGGTTAATAACAGTGCTACACCGTAGGCTATTTTGAAGACTACATTAGATGAAGTAGGTTAAAGTTGGTATAGGACACCAAAGACTCCAGTTGAATCGTAGCTATTATAACTAACTTCTGCATCTTTATGATCTGATGGCTAAGAAAAACTGCTTCCAGACAGTATCTTCTGCAAAGTGCTGGCCATGCCCACCTGCTGTGGCTCCTGCAGTCTACGAGTTTCTGCTTGCACTCTTTCCCTTTGGAAACTATATCATCCTGGGAACTTCATGGCCCGTCTGAATCCTATGGTCATGGAAGTTGGGTGGAAACCTTCTTTGAAGATGAGTCACTGACTCCTCTGAGTCCAAGAAATAGTGCAATTCTGCAGAGGCCTGGAAGCCCTGACCTGCCCTAATGGACATCTTGCCCATCTTCCCTCAGCCATAATAGCTCAGGAAGAGCACAGGACTCTGCTGGTTATTTGGTTTAAGCTCTATTTTTGGTAGGCAACATGTGTGAACTCCAAATGTTTGTTTTAAGGGATTTGTTTCATGTCTAGTTCCCTGGGTGGAACATTTATTGGGAAGTGATCTCAGAAACAACACATAAAGCAGAGGGACAAAAGCAGGTCTGGGCAGAGGGGGAAGCTGAGTCAGAATACAGTCACAACAAAGACCTTTGCTGATCCCACTGGAAGCCCTGGAGCTGGTGTGGCTCTTTGGAGTTGTCCTGTGTTGGGGTGAGGGGGCCAGGCCTTTATAGCCCCCGCATCACTCAGTCACTGGATACTGCGGCTCCTGAGAAGGGGACAGGACTGTGGGTGAGGTGGCTTCCTTCAGCTGAGGGCAAAGTCACTTGGTATCAGAATATGATCAGAGGGGCGCCTGGGTGGCTCAGTTGGTTAAGCGACTGCCTTCGGCTCAGGTCATGATCCTGGAGTCCCTGGATCGAGTCCCGCATCAGGCTCCCTGCTCAGCGGGGAGCCTGCTTCTGCCTCTGACCCTCCCCCCTCTCATGTGCTCTCTCTCTCTCTCTCATTCTCTCTGTCTCAAATAAATAAAATCTTAAAAAAAAAAAAAGAATATGATCAGAGAGTTGTAAAGAGGATCTGGTTATTACATAGGTCACTCGTGAATTGCAGAGATTGCTTCTGGTGGTCTGACTGGCTGAACAGGGGTTTCCTCCTTATGTGTCTCTTAGAAACTGCACTCTTTGCCAGAAGGGATAGTCTTTTAAATATGCTTATTTGTTTTTACCCTACATAAATGTTCTCCACTGAGCAAATTTTACACTCTCCTGAACAAAGTTATCTAACGGAATTTCTTTTCTTTCGAAACTTCAGGTACATACCTTCTAATTATTCCTCCATCTTTAGATTAAATCCATGCCATGACTCATCCTCCATAAATTCAACTTGTCGAGTAGTGAGAAAAGCCTCAGGCCAGAAAACAAAAAGCGGGTACCCTAAGGTCTAGTCCCCTCTCTGCCACTGCTAGATGTTTTGCCCCTCACAGGCCATTTCATTTTCCTGAGTTATACTTTCCTCACCCAAATAGGAAGTATACCAAGTAATCTTTGTGCCCTGTCAGTTCTGAATGCATGAGATTCTGTGGCCTAATCTGATACCATTGAGCGATGTAACTGTTGGTCATCTTTAAGCAAGATTCACATAGAAGTGATTCACCACATGTAAGAAGCTACACATTGTGGTAAATTAAACAGGGGAGAGAAGACACGCTCCCTGGAAAAACTCATCACTGAGGTCACAGTAGAAGCTACAAATGAAGAATGGATCTATAGGAAAATAAATTTTTAAGATTTTACTTATTTATTTGAGAGAGAGAGAGCAGTGAGAGGGAGAGAGAGAGAGAATCTTAAGTAGAATCCTTGCTGAGCACAGAGCCTGACTCGGGGCTCCATCCCACGACCCTGAGGTCATGACCTGAGCTGAAATCATGAGTCGGATGCTTAACCGACTGAGCCACCCAGGTGCCCCAAGAAATTTTTATATTGGATTTTGATTTAACCTTACTATTTAATCTAAACTTCAGATTTTACTTATGAGAAATAAAACATGAGGTGGTTCTCTACCAGAACTACTTTGAGAATTAGACAAGATTGGTGTTCTGTATTAAAGACCTTGACTGGGCACCTGGGTGGCTCAGTTGGTTAAGCGACTGCCTTCGGCTCAGGTCATGATCCCAGGGTCCTGGGATCGAGTCCCACATCGGGCTCCCGGCTCAGTGGGGAGCCTGCTTCTCCCTCTGACCCTCTCCTCTCTCATGCTGTTTCTCTCTTGCTTGCTCTCTAATAAATAAATAAATAAAATCTTTTAAAAAAATAAAAATAAAAAAAATAAAGACCTTGACTGACAAATGACAGAATACACGCCATCAAGAGACAGGTACTTTAGATATCATAAAACATATTCCTCTTTCACAATTTTAATAAAGGAACACTTCAATAATTCAGCCTTATTGTAAGTAGTGTGTAATTCTAAGCACAATAATTACTTTTACTCCAAAGACTGAAAAACCTGTTATATAAAATATTGGATAATTTCAAACTGGTAATCAAAAAATCTGGTACATTATTCATCCTTCTACTTAACATCAGTGCAGATTTTTCATAATACAAACAAAACAATGACACTGGTAGAATTTCTTTCCCATTTCCAGGGAATACTATCTTAGTTTGGAAGTACTGACAGCCTAAAGTAAAATATTATAAGATTGCTCTTCATTTTATAGCAACTTACTTCTGTCTTCTTGGAAGGTTTAAATGTTAAAGAATTTGCTGGAAGGAGAACCCATAGTCATTTCATTCTTTCAACAATCTTGAAATATCATTTCCTATTAGGCAGTTGTGTGAGTACTGACATCCTTGCCCCTCTTCTTCCCTAGAGATTAATTTATTTCCTGCAGTGCTTGCTCTTCATGGAAAATCTGACTTGTCAGCCTTCACCAATGGGAGATCTCATAAGCAGAATGTTAATTATAAAAGTACAATCATATACCATATTGAAAGGGAAAAAACAGTTCTCTAGGCAAAGCAACCTTTTTCTTTTCCTCTCACTCCATTCTCTCCTCAGTCTGTGGCTGGACAGGAACATCAACCACTGGGGAAACATTCTGCAGGATAGTGAGGTATAGAGGGAAATATGCAGGCTTTGCAACCAGACAGACCCAAAACTGAGCTCTTATTTCAAAGAATGTCACATTTTCTTGTGACTTTGTTTCTTTATCTGTAAAATGAGAATTGAAATACCTGCCTCACATGAAATTGTGAATGAGACTGGGACAGAGTAGACACTCCAATTATTATTATAGAGCCAATCAACAGCTTTTGGTTAGCACTATATTGATTGCTGTGGCATCATATTAACCACGTCTCATGTGGGTTTACCAAGGAATCTGTTAGAGATTTGAAAAAATATAGCTTCCAGCTGTTAGGAGTCAGGAGTGTTAGACCAAGACAGATTATTGAGTAGCCTGTTTGGAGTCCTGTCTTCCTCTCCATTTCCTTTTTCTGCTCACTCCACTCACATAGTTCTCATAATGCTCACTAAATGCTTAGAAACCTATTATTTTTTTCACCAATAAATTCTTTAGATAACCCAAAGGCTGTTTGCTAGTAGTTTTAAATTTATCTATTAGGACTTGACACTGCATTTGAGTTATATTTTCAAAAATCATTTTCTCTGAAATAAAAATTGTCAATTTCTATTTGATTCAGTCTCAGAAATGAAATATTGGTGAATTAAATCTTGAGACAAAAGAATAGAGTGATGGCAAAGTAGGGATGAAGTTGAGAAATACTAAATGAAAAATCCAAGTCAATTTTTTAAGCCCAGAATGATCACTATTTTTGTACTGTGATTATGACTAAGAGATCCATTTAAGTAAATTAATTTTTTTTCTTGTTTCCCGCATATTTTTTATTATTTGAGTGTGACACTAGAGAGAAAGAACGATCAAAGGATTAGATGATCAAGTAAAAAAAAAAAGAGAGATTGTGGCACAAACTCATATAATAACTGAGACCTAAACCACAGAGTGGCTTACAAGCAGAGATGAGCTGCGTGCGTGGTGTGCAAATTACGACAGGTGGTATTCTTTCACAGGGCAAAATAATAACTGTTCTACCCAGACCAAACACAGTATCTTAAACTGTGTAGAACAGGGAACTGGATACATACGAGTTTTATGGAATCAGGCACAAATTACTGATTGATCCTTTTTAATGGTAAATGCATTTTTAAACTATAGTTTACTTCTAAAAAGTAAACTTATGAGTGTCCCCCCAATTCCCTAATTATCCTCATAAATAACTTTCAGTTCCTTTCTCCTTTCTTCTAACCTTTTTTCTTGTTGGCAGATGAGAATCTTGCTTTTATCCATTATTCCAAACCAATTCTGGTTCTCATTTTATTAAAGAAATCTGTCTTTATTCTGACCCATGAACAAAGCAAAGGAAAAAGGAACAGATGACAATAACTTTCAAAGCTTATTGCAGTGATTCTCTAAGTTCTTGTGTATAAAAAAAGTTACTTAATGAGCATGTTAAAAACACATATTCTTAGAATCTGCTCTTTGGAGAAAAATGGGCAAACTGGCAGTGGGAGAGTCTGTCCCATTGCCTGTTTTTGTATGTCCACGAGCTAAGAATTTTTCTTTCATTTTTAAATGTTTGAAAAAGATAAAAAAAAATTTTTTCTGACACATGAAAATTACATGAAATTCAAATTTCAGTATCTATATAAAGTTGACTTGCAACAGAAGCCACACTCATTCATTTAATGTTGCCAGGGCTGCTTTCATACTGTATCAGCAGAGTTGAGTGATTTTGACAGAAACCATATGCAAAGCCCAAAATATTTACAGTTGGGCCCTTTAGAATAAAAGTTTTCTAACCTCTGCTCTTAACAGTCTGATTTGGTGGTTGTCAGGTAGAAACTAGGAATCCATTTTGACATTGTTTTTTACAAGACTGTGAGGCAGGGGGTCTTTGGACCACACTTAGAAGAACAAAGAGTAGAAGAATTATGAACAGCTTTCTCTTCCCACTCATCACACCCACTCTCTCAGCAAATCCTATTGGTTTTATCCTCAAGCAATATCTAGAATATGACTACCTCTTTTTTTTTTTTACCATGTTTACTGTTGTCGACCTAATCCAAGTCATCATCATTTCTTGTATTACAAGGCTTCCTACCTAGTCAGTCTGCTCTGCCCTTGCCTCATACTATCCATTCTCAACACAACAGCCAGAGGGAATGTGTGAAAACCTTAGATCATATAACTCCTTTCTTCCAAACTCTCCAGTGGTCTCCCCGCTTCTCCCCCTTCCTCACTATCTAGCTCCATCAGCCTCCCAGCTGTTTCTCCAAAACTCTAGGTGTGTGTGCTCCATTCTCAATGCCTACACAGACTGTTTTCTCCAAGTGGCCCAATGTTACCCCAGAGAGTGAGGTGACTTCCGGCTTTGTCTTCTAGTAGGTCTTTCCTCAGCCACTGCCTTCTTAGTGATTCCTTCTGTAGAGACTTTACTTAAAATTGTAACCTTCCTTCTGGGGCTGCCTGTCTCCCATATGCCATCCAACATACTGTACATTTCACTTCTTTACTTGGATTAGGGGTCACCTTTCGCACATGAGGGCATGGGATTTGTGTCAGTGTGCTCTATCCTCAGATTCTAAAAGAGTGCCTGGAACGTTGTAGGTTTTTTTTTTTTTTTTTTTAAGATTTTATTTATTTATTTGACAGAGAGAGCGAGCAAGAGAGAGAGAGCAGGAACACAAGCAGGGGGAATGGGAGAGGGAGAAGTGGGCTTCCCGCGGAGCAGGGAGCCCGATGTGGGGCTCGATCCCAGGACCCCGGGACCATGACCTGAGCTGAAGGCAGACGCTTAACGACTGAGCCACCCAGGCGCCCCCATTGTAGGTTCTTGATAAGTATTTCTTGACCAGAGAAATGAGGCCCAGACTCCCATTTTGTACTTGACAGATAATATGTGACAATGATCAATCTTTTCCTGTGTGCAGAAACAGTTGCCATGAGTATCAATATAAGATTCGCCTCTGGAAAATGGTGCAGTATGATGAGAGGAAGAATAAAGCAGCTATTTCAATCTCAACCAATGACTTAGTTACAAAAGGTCCTCAGGAAAGGAAAGGAGAAGATGGTACAGATGTGAGAGTGGGTACATGGGTGAAAATCCAGTTGAAAATGTTCAGAAGAGATTGCTGGAAACCTCATTTCACAATCAAGCTGCCCCCTACAAGAAGTTGATGTGCTTACTTCAGGTTCTACTGTTCATCATCAGCTTGAGCAATCTGAGGGGACTGGATCCCAAAGTTCCTGAAAAGGAAAGTGAGCAGGGTGTGACTAGCAGTGGTTAAAATTCACTCTTTAGGAAGCGTCAGCTCTAGAAGAGAATGTAAAGCAATATTAGATATTCTTGAACTTGATTCCTCTAAAGTAAGGGGAAATGGAGGTTTTTCTTTCACCTTAATCTTCTCATTCAAAAGACTCATCTGATTTTACCTTTACCATTTTACCTTTATTTTGTGGACTGAACAGTAGGCCATTCTTACAAAGATGTCGATTTTAACAACTAAAAGATACTTTTTAGAGAGACAAAACCAAATTGCATTGTTTATCTGTCCTTCTGTGGATGATGTGTTTGGCTTGATCTCCAAGGAGTACACACGATTCCACACCCCTTAGTTAATTTGATCATTTAAGTAAATGTGAATTCAAAAGCAATCAGTGAATATTCAGTTCAGTGTAAGAAACACCACCTCCATGTTAAGTTTGTGACATTTCCAAAAGGAATAGTTGATGAATGCCAAAAGAGTTCAGATTTAAAATCAATTTGAATTTTAAAATCTAAATTATTGTCAGAAAAATCAGTTCCTGCACACTTTGAGATTCTTAAAAGTTAACACAATAAAGAACTCAGTTTCTATTCAACGTGAAATCCACTCTGTCAACCTGAACCAGCCACAAGAACACAAGTGTTAGTTGGGGCCTTCTTACACTGGATGGAAGATTGGGCTAGATCAGGCAGGGAAAGGCAACTTATAAGGGCCCTTCCGGAACAAAGACTATTTAAATCCTATTATTTTATATTGAGATAATCTGATTATTCTGATTCCCTCACCTCCCATTTTTCTGCTTAACTATGTCCTATCTTAAATCAGTTTATTGACAAGGGAGAGTGAGACTAATAACTGTCAAGATGACAGATTGAACTTTCAGACTACAGGCTTATAATAGTTTTATGTGAATATGAGATGATAATAACAGGTAATATTTCTGTAGCATTTTACATTGTACAAAGCACTTGCAGGACCATTATTTCGCTTGATATTTCCTCAACTCTATGATTCACTTATTACTATCACACCTCATTCCCTGATAGAGAAATGGAATTCAGACATTCCTGCAGACATACAGCCTGTAAATCTTAGAATCAGGAATCAGACCTAGTTCTTCAGATTCCCTTTCTCTGTCCTACAATATCTCGATTTCATTTCCCTCATCCCCTCCCCCCCCCCAAGAAAAGCAACACTGTGGGAGAAATAATGTTGTTATCCCTTTTTACGGATAAAGTCACAAAGATAGTAGCTGATAGAAGTGGGAATTAAATCTGGGCATACTGCCTAAAAAGCCTGTGTTCTTTCATCTATAATGTATATTCGATGGTGGGTAATTTTATTGCTGTTTGTGATGTGAGGAAGACCTAAAAAATCTAAAGGCAGCAGTTGGAGCTAGCAGATAATGAGAGAATGAAATCAAGAAGAGCATGAGCTGGGTGGGAGGGGTGGGGGGGGAGGGTCGGGAGGGTTGGAGGGGGAGGCACCTGGGTCGTTCAGTCATTAAGCAGCTGCCTTCAGCTCAGGTCATGGTCCCAGGGTCCTGGGATCAACCCCGCGTCGGGCTCCCTGCTCCACGGGAAGCCTGCTTCTCCCTCTCCTGCTCCCCCTGCTTGTGTTCCCTCTCTCGCTGTGTCTCTCTCTGTCAAATAAATAAAAATAAAAATAAAAGAAGAGCATGGAATCCAGGCTTTCTCACATTAGGCCACTGACTACCCCCACCCCACACCTCCAACCCCCAGCCCCAATTAGCACTGAGAGATATTGACACAGGAACATAAATTGAGACTTCCAGGGAAATTAACATGATATGTGGAGAAATTCCACTTCTTTCTGCTTTGACATCTCTTTTCTTCTTTCCCAGTTAGTCTGTGAGCTCCTCAGAGGTCACAAAGCGATATTTTGTCTTCGTATTTCACACCTATAATAAAAATAGATAACAGTTGGGGAGACAGTAAATCTCTTAGTGTTAAATGTAAAACTCTTTACATCTATTGGCTCATTTAATCTTTGTCATAACCCTATAAAATAGGAATTATTATCCCTAATAAAGAAGGAAGGAAGAAAATAGGTGGGAGGGTAGAAGGAGGGGAAAGAAGGGGAGGGAGAAATGGAAAGAAGGAAAAAACAAAAGGAAGAAGACGGGGGGAGGAAAAAAGGAAGGAAGAAATGGAGAGGAAAAGAGGAAGAAAGGGAAGGAAGGGAGGAAGTCATAGGCTAATGAGAGCTCAGAGTCAAGAGCCTCAGAGTGTTCGTCTTCAGGGCCACGTGGCTAGCACTTAACAGATCACTCGTACAGTGGAAGTATGGGAGAGCAAGAGATGACTGGTTTTCTGTACCACTTGACCATTATAGTGCATGCTGTTAGAATTTTTTTAAACCACCCAGTCCCATGTTCCACAAAGCCATAATGGAAGGGAATGCAGTGTCTTGCTTGAACACACAGAATTCCTATCTGCAGTGTAGCTTGCTTTACTTGAGGGTTTGATACAATGTTCTTTTATGTTAATGTCAAGTCCGTATATGCTCATTAGAAACTGTAGGTCACTCTGCTTCTGCTTGAGACCTGTTACTTTTTCTTCAGTTTAACATTTATAGGTACTCTTTTCCTCCTCTGCAGTATTTAACTCCACTAGGTTTGGGCTCCATTCTGTAGGCCTCGTGTCACAGCCAAGGTGATGGGTCTGCAATCAGGCACTTGTAGAGCACAATCAAGCTTCAGTCTCTTATTCGCTGTGTGATTGCTGGGCAAGTCTCCCCATTGTGGATTCAGTTTTTTTTTTTTACCTTACGCTACCTGCATACTAGAGTTTAAATTAAGATAAACTAAAATGCAAAGAAAAGCACTTTGTAACCTGAGGAACACTTTACAAATTTCAGGTATTATCTCCTACCTCATAGAAATATCTGCCTTGTTCCTGAAGAGTTTACATTTCTCCCTTGTTTTGTTTTGTTTTTTGGTTTTTGTGTGTTTGCCTCCTCTTAATGTGCTCCCAATTATTTTTCAAAGAACATATACGCATGTGAGTGTACCATAAACAGTATTTGAAAGCACGTAGTTTCTTTCCTTGCTATTTCCAATACATATTTCTGATGAACTCCTTTTATTTTTCTTTACTTATAGAAATCGTCAAAAGTAAAAAACATCAAAAATAATGAGATGTGACTGAAACCAGCTGGGCAGTGAACATAAATGTTGTGAAGGAAAAGTAAGCTTAGCCTTCAAGCTGAAAACAACCATTCCCCAACAGACCTCAGAAGAAACTGGCCACTGCAAAGGAAAACAAAACAACCTCAAAAGTTTGAACAGATAATACTTAAAGAGAAACCTATGATATGGAATTCGCCTAGTCTGTTCTCTTGTGCCCAAATCTGTATATATTGTTGTATTGTTACTTAGGACATATTTATTTAATATGCATACTTTTTTGCGGGTCTTATTTCCCCTCCCAACCAGGGAGCAATTGAAAATTAACTTTATATTTCAGTTTCTGAGTAAAAACCAGTTGAAAATAGGAGGAAAGCTCACCAGATATTCTCAGGTTTTCAGAATTTGTTTTGCCATTTTTCTAGAATTATCATCATTCCTGCTAAAAATAACTTAAAAAAATAATTATATCTGAGAGTGATTTTAAAATACCCAAGTCTCTTATCTGATCTCCTTGGAGCTATGAAAATGAGTTTGACTTCACATTTTCAGTTTGTTTATAAATAAGTGTTTGAGGCTTAACAGCCAAAGCTATCATAAGTCACAGGAATTTTCTATAACTTTTTCCCCTGCCCTCTAATAACCAGAATTCATGACTGCAATATCACCAAAAATCTAATAATATGCTGTATTATTTTATGTACTGTATACTAGATAACCCTTTAGATGAATGCTTGTTAGGATTATAAGAAAACCATCTCGTTTATGTATCATTATGTATTAAGTATACAGGGACCATATTATTTCGCCTCTAGCAAAATGAAGAGACAGAGAAGTTTTCTTGTTGGTCACACAGGAATTTAATGGCAAGCTTTGGACTTTGTTCATAGGTCATACTCCATACAAACACTGTTGGCTAATCTATCTCATAATTATTTTATATTAGATATAAAAACTATTCATTAGTTTAGTACCAAAGATTTTGGGAAGACAACAAATCATGAAACAGCTTTTCAACAGAAAAAAAAAAACCTACAGTAAGAGATCTTTCACACAATATTTATATTCTGATACAGCTTACTTCCCCTTCCCTTTTTTTCTTTTTAAGTGGAAATGAATCCTGATTTCTAATACCATCAAGATTGTTTAGTGACTTGATGTGATGCTATAGTTTGTTATTTACAACTTCTGAAATTTTCTGAGATGGTTTCACCTTTACTTATTTTACTGGTTTGTGTCCGTAAGAACAAGAACTTTTCAAAGCTTACGTCCCCATGTTTGATTTTTTTATCAAATTTTTGATTATTGAATTCTACAGAGAATCCTTTCTCAATTCAGCAATGTTGGCAAACTCCTAGAACTCACAGGCCAATTTTCTATTTTTCAAATAGCAGTGAATAATTAGTGGTTTTTATTTGGTATATGAGAACAATTAAATTAGTACTTTTAGTAAGTACAGTTCTTTGATTGGAAAATCAAGAGTATGCATGTCTTAGGTTTGGTCGTAAACCATCAGGGTCTTTCTAGTGGACATCAGATATAAACATCGCTAACTTAATACAAATCCGTTTAGGTACTTTGATTCCATCTCTCTTGCTATTGAAGGGTGATAATCAATTTCAGGTTCATCTGTGGAAGATTTTGGAAGGTTGAAAATAAATTTTCTAATTTTCATCGTGTTTGTGTGTGTGTGTGTCCTTTATCATGTTTAACTATGGACTGACTCTCTTCTTATAACAACTAAGTTAAAATTCTTTAACTGGAATCGAAATCAGTTCTTCATTGCTAAGAAGAAGGCCTCCTGTGTGAAAGAAGCCAAGAGAAGAAAGATACTGTCCTCCTGCCCTCCTTACACAAGCAGGGACCCAGAATGCTGGACACATGACCAAATTCCACAGTATGGCCAGGCTGTATACAGAGCTGCCAAGACTCCCAATTATTAATGTTGCCCTCCTCCTAATTGAATTAGGTGAGCAGTTTTAGGAAGGGAATGGAAAGGAGTGAGAAATGGAGAAAGGAAATGTTCTTTTTGAGATGTGTTCGGCTCTTATAATCAGGACTTCGATATAAAAAGTGTTTGTTTTAAGATCAAGGTCAACATTAATGAGACTTCTGGATGTTTATCCAAAGGCTCAAGATACATGTACTCTAATGGGAAGAGGGTATATAAAATTCATGGGAGTATCTCCCAAGAGGCTTGAATACTAAAGACTGAATCTAATAGAATGAAAGTATAAAAATATTTCCACAATTCTACCATTTCTACTGCTTCCACTTGTACTAACCCCATAGCCAGTCTCCTACTCTGGCTGCCAATCAATCAGTTCTTAATGAAGTAGCCAGCATGATCTCATTAAAACATGTATTATTTCACACCACACTGCTTCCTGCCTCACTCAAGAGGTTTTTACTCTTCTAAAATGATCTACAAAGTCCTACATGATGTTGCTGTCACCTGTCTGGCCTCTTCTCACTCACTGAGCTCAAGTCATGCTGGCCTCCCCACTGCTCATCAAACACACCAGGACAGTCTTGGTTCAAGTCCTTTGCATTTGCTTTCTCTCCACAGGAAATGCTTTTTGCCCAGACATCCACACAGGTCACTCCCTCAGTTCTGTACGAATGCCTGCCCAGAAAACCACCTCAACCGCACTTGGTTCTTCCTATCTCCTTCCACACTTTATTTTATTTTCCTCCCTAAGAATTGATCTTATCTAACATACTATATATCTTCAATTTTTTGAGGGGGCACTGATTTCTGCCAACACCTGGGCTATGATTTGTTTTATGTTCACTAGTATTGGTCAGAAGAAAGTGAAGAAGGGATTCAAAGGATTCATCTCAGCTTTTTCTACTAGAATAGCTCTTTCTCCACAGACCAAGAAACCATTGCTATGGTTCCAAGAGCCACCAAGTATGTCTATTTGGATTATAACTTGAGAATTGAGGGGACGACCACTGGTAGTGTCTATGGAACCAGTAAACTTACCATGAAATAGACTTGGCCCAAAAGACTCCATCTGTTACTTGACCTACTTTATGAAAGAATAAATTCAAGCACTCTGTGCATGACTGTTATTCTTATTTATTACATATTCTGTCATTAAGATACTGAAGCCTCGCTAAAGAATGGGAGCTGGCTACATACCCCTTTAGGTGACTAGAAAGATACATATACTGAGGGGCTCTAGCCTCTGTGGCTTCCCTATTCTGATGTGACTGACACTCTTACCATCTTCTTGTCATTTCTTAGAGCAGTGCAAATGATTGGGCACATGAGATGCTGCACCTGGATGTCCGAAGCTTCCAGAGTTATCCTTCTCTGCGTAGTGCTCCTGTTTTCTCTTCTTTATTAAAGCTAAATAAACTTGATGCTGGGTGAGCCTATTGTGTCTTGTATATTTGATGGACAACTTGAAAGTGAAATTCAGTGGTCTTTTTCTTGCAAGAGTACAAAGGAAACAAAAATATTAGGAACAAAATATATATAAAAATTTTTTAAAAGTTAGGCACAACAGAAGAGAAAGTTGATGAGATGGTAGACCTTAAGTTATCACTCAGAATGCATCAAAGAAAGACAACAGAAAATGTAAAAGAGATGTTAAAAGATGTTGAGATGAGTTTAAGAAGGCATAGCATTTATATAATTAGAGCAGGAGAAATTAAGAGAGTGGTGCAAGGCTGAGGTGAGGCAATATTCAGAGATGATACGTGAGAATTTTCTAGACTTGATAAATGATTCTAATTCTCAGATTTTAAAAATATAGCATATCTCAAGAAAGATAAAAAAGTAATTTCCCAACATATCATATTATAGTAAAATTTGAGAAGATGGATACAAAGATAAGGCTAGGGCAATAATCGGGAAAACAGTAGACTTTTCTAAGATCAAAACAGAAGCTGGAAGCCAGGGTGCTAGGGGGGAAACTCTCAAGAACTGTGAACCAAATTAAATAATTTTTAAAAATAAGAATAAAGACTTTCACAGATAATCAAAACCAGGATTTGCAGTGACTTGAATTCTCAGTACAAGACTATATAAAGGATGTACTCTAAGAAAGAAAATAAATCCAGATATAAAGATCTGAGAATCAAGAAGGAATGGTATGTTAAAAGGGAATTTTCAGAATGGGAGAGGATTGTGCCATATATACATCCAACATAAGAATTATATCCAGAACATAAAAATAACTACTACAAACCATTAAGTAAAATGTAGACAACCTAATTTTAAGAGAAGTTAAAGGACTTAAGCAGGCATTTCATGTACAAGGATATCCAAATGGATAATGAACATATGTAAATGTGCTCAAAATCACAGCAGTCTTTAGGAAAATGCAAATTAAAGCCACAATGACGTATACCATTACAAATCCACCAGATGGCTAAAAATTTAAATTAAAAAAAATGAATAAGTTTTGAAGAAAGTGTGGAGCAATCAGAACTCACACATATTGCTGGTGGGAGTTTAATGTGATACATTTACTTTGGCAAACTGCAATATCTACTAAAAGTAAGCATATACCTACCTGTGACCCAGAATTTCCACTCTTAGGTGTAAATCCAACAAAACTGAATGCATTAGCCTACCAATGAGACATGTACAAAGATGTTTGTACCAGCCTTACTCATAACAGCTCCAAACTGGGAACAATCCATGACCATGAGCTGTAGACTAGACAAATCGTGGAAAATGAGGCAGCAACAATGTGAGTGCCATGATACACACAACAATGTGAATATATTTCAAAGCCACAGCATTGAACAGTAGAAGTCAGTATATGCTGAAGGCGCCTGGGTGGCTCAGTCAGTTACGTGTCCAACTCTTGATCTTGGCTCTGGTCATGACCTCAGGGTTGTGAGATCAATTCCTGCATTGAGTTCTGTGCTGGGCATGGAGCCTGCTTAAGATTCTCTCTCTCTGGGCGCCTGGGTGGCTCAGTTGTTAAGCGTCTGCCTTCGGCTCAGGTCATGATGCCGGGGTCCTGGGATCGAGCCCCGCATCGGGCTCCCTGCTCAGCAGGAAGCCTGCTTCTCCCTCTACCACTCCCCCTGCTTGTGTTCCCTCTCTCTCTGTGTCTCTCTCTGTCAAATAAATAAATAAAATCTTTAAAAAAAAAAAAAGATTCTCTCTCTCTGCCTCTCCCTCTGCTCCCCTCCCCCCAAAAATATTATATGCTGTATGATACCATTTATATTAAATTTAAGAACAGGCAATACCGCTTTATGTTAACAGAAGGAAGTATACTGTTTGCAGCATTGGGGTTGGTAATGACTGGGAGGAGATACAATAGAGCTTTCTGGGGTACTGGAAATGTTATATATCTTAATCTGTGTTCTGGTTACATGGACATACACATAGATATAAAGTCATCGAGCTTTACATGTAACAGTTGTGTGCTTCGCTGAATGTATATGATAAAGCAAGAGAATGATAATAAGTTTCAGAATAGTACTTACCCCGGGGCAAAAGTTGAGGATGGATTGGGATGGGAACCTAAGGGCCTTCAAGTATATTGTTAATGTTCTATTTCTTATGCTTGTTTGTGGGTCTGTAGATGTTTTTAATTCTTTATATGTATTTATATGATATGTATATTATATCATACATTATATATAGGTTTTTGTATATATGAAATATTTCATAATAAATATAAGAAAAATGATATAAGGAAAACACTGGTATTTGATTTGATTCCAACAGAGGAAGTAGCTATTCAGCAAACCTCCCTCAAAGTACACATTATAATCCCTTGCAAGCACTTTATTTTATTGTATGTAATGTTAGTAGGCACATACTTTTGCTCTGCTTTTGCTCTACAACTCTGTTAGTAGGCGTATACTTTTATCTTGCTGGAATACATTTTTTCCGTTAGGATAATCTCATAAATATTGTCAGATATTTATCCCACATACTAATAAAAGATAAGAAACACATTTTCCTCAGCATGTTTCTTAAAATGCCCCCAAATCTTTTTGTTAAAAATAAATGCCTTCTACATTGTATGTCAAACTCTTATCTTATGCAGTATTCAAAAGTAAAAGCTAAACTCTTTAGTCAGTGTTATCAAAGTATTTAATAAATAACGGTATTTATACATTTTTAGATATAACCCTGATATTTAATTGAATTCATTTTATTTCCTTTTGTGCAATATGAGGAAACCCCAAGCTTGGGTTGAATATTTACAGTGCATGTTAAGATACATGAAGAATTCTTATTTCTAAGTTAGAGGTTCATAGTGAAATAGTAGCAAAAAATATTTCAACTGGTCATATCCTTGGCTAGACTAATAGTGTGCTATTGGAGGGGAATGGCCAAATCATTTCTCATCTCTCATTACATGGAAATAATTCCCTGATAATAATTTAATCTGGATTACTGGTTCATATATTTAAAGTATTAAAAAGTAAAAGCTATCCATATATTTTTTCTCATTTAGATTCTAAAAGTCTAAAATATTAATTCACTTTATGAGAATTTGTTACAAATATGTTTCATTTATGAGAGTGGGAATTAGATCATATATTTTGTTTTATGTTACTTTTGGTGATTTTTGTCATTGTGGTTTGTGTTTGAGTAACTGAATTACTTCATTTTGGTATGTGTATGGAAAGATGTACTCAAAATACTACTACAACCTATTCTCACAACAAAGTCATGGGGAAAGGAAATTTTGAACATGGGTTTACAAAGTCTTGGAACAACTTGATAACCCAGGACTGATAACCCACAAGCCATGGAAATTAGAGGTGAAGCTAGACTTCAAATAAATCTGTATATCCAGGACTGTTAAAGTGGGGAATGAATAAAACTGCTAACCAGGTGCTTTCAAATTCCATATAGATACTAATCCTGGGAGTTTGGGCATAGGAAACTGGAATTTGTGGGGAATTCTCCAAATCATAAAGTTTTCTTATATTTTAAAATGGTAATTTATTTATATGCTTGAAAATAATAATAAATACTCATAATAATAGTGAATCATTTTTTGTGACAGAGTTTTAGTTTTAGAGGTTTTTTCTATTAAAGATTTTATTTATTTATTTTTTAGAGAGCGAGCGAGAGAGAAACAGCATGAGAGGGGAGAGGGTCAGAGGGAGAAGCAGGCTCCCCGCTGAGCCGGGAGCCCGATGTGGGACTCGATCCCAGGACCCTGGGATCCATCTGAGCCACCCAGGTGCCCAGTTTTAGAGGTTTTTAGTTAAAAAATAGAGATATGATAATAAATGCATGATTTATTAATCTTAAGAGACAATATATTGTGATAAAATGTAAAAATGATGTCTACTTGAAAAAGATATTTGATTATTAGAAAAAAGTTAAGGAAGGGAACATTAACGAAATAAATGTTACATAAAAATCATTAAAAATTAAATAACACATTTATCATTTAAGACTTATTATTCTTAAAATCAAATTTTACAACACACAAGGCAGTAATTGTCCTCATCCATAATCTTGATCTTTGTTCCAAGACAAATATTCCAGGCATAGAAAATGTTGCATTGATGTTGGTTGAATTATTAAGATGAATTTTTAGGGTACATGTTGTTTCCTATAGACTCATTTTTCCATTTTAACAGTGAAAATATTTTGTCGGCTTGATTTTGGTCTTGCCATTGATATTGCTTAGGCTGTATTAGATTTTAGATCAGTTTCTGAATTCATGTCGGAGTATTCAACAACATTCCTGTCTCCTTTTTGCATTTCTTCTGTTAAAGTAGCTACAAAGAGCTATAGCCTAGAGCAAATAATCACTGGAAACGCCAGGCAACATTACGAAGATACTGTAACATTCCCACCTCTGAGGGAGGTTAACAGTACTCCACAGAATCATATGCCAAAATTGACAACTAAAAGTTTTTAATGCTTCTGAAGCTTGGTATTTTGGGAACATTATTCATCAATTTGTATAAAGTAAACTATGCTTGTAAACTTGTTAATTTTAATTTTATTTGTAAGAATACCTCACCATTAACAGCAATCAGGGCCACAAACACCCAATTATAATCTGGCAACAACAACAAGAAAGCATGAATGATTAGATTTGGCTGCTTCTCTCCTACCTGCTCCTGTTCTGATTCATAGATATGTCCGCCTTAAAGTTTGATTCAGTTATGTCAAAACATAGGTTTAAACATTAAGTTATGAAGAAGGAAGGAGAAGGCCTACGTTTTCCCCTGATTTCTGCAAGTATGAAACTTACTGATACTTATTTTAAAGTATTATTTCAAATGTCTTGCTCAATAAATTCATTTTAGGATACCAACCATTTATGTTATTTCTAGAGTATATTTAAACCAATCATAAATGGGAATTTTAGTAAAATTTTTAATTTGATTTTTGTATTGAATAATATGCCCAGAATTGTAATCTATATTTTAAACTATCCTAATTTATTTTCTCTGAATTAATTGAAAAATTTCCCCATTGGAAAAAAGGAAGCTCAATTTTTATTTTTAAGTGTTTCTGTGACCAATTAGGTTCCTATTCTAAGAGCTGGCAGCTCTATTAATTACTTTTAAGGATAGAATTATACTGATCTATTTAGCCATTCAATTAAGATAAAAAGCTTAACAATCTTTCAGATTTCATTAACTACTTTTAATGATAAAATTATACTGATCTATTAGCCACATAATTAAGGTAAAAATCTAAAAATCTTTTAGATTTTCATTACCTATTTTTAGAAATTTTCTGGACAATAAGAATGGCATGGAACTTAAAACATATTGTGTCAATAATTAATTCTTGTCATAATACAAAAGGTCAGAACAAATTTTTGAAAAAATGTTAAACCAAATTTATTTTATTTTATTTTATTTTATTTTATTTTATTTTATTTTATGTACCATATCATTATTTTTAATGTCCAGCATTTATAATACGAGGGCCAGAGCTTTCTCTCCAACTCAAGTTTATACATTTTCAATTGGCTTGTGAGGCCAATAGGGATACTTCTTGTCTAATTTGGTTTCTGAGAAGACTTCATTCAGGTCCTCAATGGTCATCTGATCAAATGGAATTATGTTCTTCATCTTCTCCAGCTCTTTTTCATATTCCTCAATCCTGGCCTTTGAGAGAGACAAAAAAGCCAGCACAACTGTTCACATCTTCTTTTTCTTCAGCAATCACCCAAACAGTATATTTATCCTTGGCACAGGAACCTTCAGGGCATTAAACTTCTTCTAAAAGTCATCTACCAAGCCAGCCTTCGCCACATTGGCCTTGTTGTAAGCCCAGTCGATAGCAGCTGGTTTCTCAGGGAGAGTAGCTAACCTGGAGGTGTCTCTTTCCAGGATTTCAGGACGTTAGCAATGGCCTTCTGGTTTCAGGGTATGATCTCCCCAAAAGCTACCCAGTTAATGGCTTTTAGAGCAAGTTTTCACCCCGCCATCTTGAGATCCTTCATGGATGGCTCATAGTCCACAGCAGCAAGGAACAGCTAAACCAAATTTATTTCAATTAATTTATATCACCATTAAACAAGTATAAAGCAATACAATTTTAAAGTATATGCAAAGTTAATGACAGTAAAAGAAAAGACAAAGAAAAATGGAGTATATTTTTATATTTATTTTTATAACAGCTTTTTTGAGATATAATTGACATACAATAAACTGCACATATTTACAATGGAAAGTTTGATTAATTTGGACACATATTTAAACCCTAAAACCATCATCTCAATCCAGCATGATGAACATATCCATAATGCCAAAAAATTTCCTCATGTACTTTTGTATTTGCTCCTCCCACTTTTCTCTGTTGCTTCTTTCTGTCCCTTTCTGACTGCTTTCTGTCTTCTATCACTATAAATCAGTTTGTATTTTCCAGACTTTTTATAAGTGGAGTCATGGAGTCTATACTTTTCTCTTTTACTTTCGTATTAGTGTAATTATTTTGAGAGTCCTACATGCTGTATTGCATATATAAATTGTTTAACCTTTATTCTGCTGAGCAGTGTTCCACTGTGTGGATATACCACAAGTTGTTTATCCATTCACCTGTTGATGGACATTTAGATTATTTCCAGTTTTTGGCTATTACAAATAAAGCTACTAGGAACAACCATCTGCAAGTTCTTCTATGGATATATGCTTCTATTTCTGATGGGTAAATATCTAGGAATGAAATGTCTGGGTCATACAGTAGGTATATATTTAACTTTTTATGAAACTCTCAAAATGTTTTCCAAAATTATCCTCTGTTCATTTCAGTCAGCTGCATATAAGATTTCCAGTTGTTCCACATCCTTGTTGTACTCAATCCTCTCTCTGTGTGTGTGTGTGTGTCTTGCATGGTGCCCCATGCACAATTTTTAGTTACCATGGTTTAGTTAAATAACACCAAATAATAACAGTCCCCTAACAACATGGTTCAAATTTTAGTATCACAGTCAATGAGCTAAGTATACAAGTGCAAACAAGGCTGCTAGCTCTTCATTCCACAAATCTCTATGTAAAGAACACAGTACATACAGGTCAGTGACTAATCACATTATTTCTTTCGAAGTACGTTGGTGGCTGCTCACTCACTGCACCTCTATTATTCTGTGTGTTCACACAGGACAGCAAAGCATGTGATTGTGTTGTTCCCTTGTCTCCCAGTGATAAACTCACCCGACACTTTAGAAAATTAGATAGTCCAAAATGGGGGTCAAAGAAGCCAACCAAAATGAAAGTGCAGCAAAGAAATGAAAGGCGGTAACATGGGCAGTGAAATTTGAGTCGGACATGAATGCAGTTGGGAAGCATAGCTGACGGTGGGAATGTTGACATGGTTGCCATCGGAGACTCTAGGTATGCAGCCCGAGCAACCTGGTGACAGCCAACTGAGCAGCATAAAGGAGGATGAAGAGGAGGAGATGGTGACTGCACAAATTTGCACATTAGAGGAACTCTCTGGGATATTTCACAACATTGCAAGGATGCAATGCTGGAAACCATCCAAACTTAGAAAGGAAAATGACAATTCACCAAGGTATCCTCGCTCTATTGTAAGAGATCCAGGGAGAAGGAGGCAAGGACTGGACACACTATTCTTGATATGTCTTTTACAAAGAAATAGGACATCTTAATTCTCAATGTTCCCAATGCTTTCACTTATAGTCTACTAGATAAATATTAGTTTTACTATTGTTTTTCATTTCCTTATACATTTATAACTGACAGTAAGTTGTTTTCTTGTCTAGACAAAATTTGTAAAGATCATGGAACAATTTTAAACATTCTCATTGAGAATTAAGATCACTGCGCAATGTCGGCTTGTACAATTATTTTTATGGTTCCGTGCCACTGTTTGTAAAGCAAGGACTGAGGGTCTAAATTATAGAGGTATACAGTTTAACTTTGTGAATAAATACATTACAGTGTCAAAAATAACTAAGGGACACTGGTACAACTATGTTAAGTAGAAAGTGTTACCAAAATACGAAATGATTAGTAACTCCTTGGGAATGATGTTGTGGAAAGGGAACATGTCAGGTTAGACCAGCTAATGTGCAAGAGTCAACAGCTTCTTCTCGCTGCCCCAAACTCTCCTGCATCCCAGTGGCGGTGTTATTCTAAGGCCATGAAGGGTCATTACCCAGGATGTAGTATTGCCTTCCAATTACGTCTCAAGACCATGTACTTCTCTCCATCTCTTTCTTGCCTCTACACGTACTCCTCTTTCGTCCCATCTCAATCAGGCTAGTGCACTGCAGAGTTCAAACATCTCCTCTGTAAGTTCTGCAAGACTCATTCAAGCAGATACCATCATTCCTACCTCTTCTCAACCACTATATATAGTACATATGGTACAATAATTTGTCTTCAGTGTTGTGCATACTTGCGAATATTTTCAATGGATTCCTCGTATTCAGGTCTTTGTATCTGCAACGACACATTGTAGATACACAATACATGAATCTCTAATGATGTATAAATTCAATTTACTATGTTGCCTTTAACTTAGATTTGTATCTTAAGCTTTCTCTAGTCTCCTGAGTGCTTAACATAATAGTTGAATGAAAGTATGAAATGAAGAACTTTGTTCACTAATGAATAAAAGTCAGACTTGACCAGTGGGGCATCATTCAAGACAACATGAGACCCAGGAGCCATTTTTCTAAGGCTTGTGAAAAAATGAGAGAACTAAAATATTGCTGATATTGTATTTAGAGCATTTTCCCCAAAGTATAAGTTTAGTGTATGTATATGAAAATTTGATAAGCACTGAAAGCATTGATTCTTGTTTTTTTTTTCTTTGAATGCTAGCATAGCTTTATTGGAATTAGATTAAAAAAAAAGATTTAAGGCCAAATCAGTGCCAAATATAAAATGGTTATATGTTATCATAAAAAATATTAGACTATAAATTTAACACATTGACAGAAATTTAACAACTGTATTTTACCCTCTATATCTTAAGTTTAAAAGAGATGAAGCTAAAAATTTCACAGAAATGTTAAGAATAGGCAATTCTACAACTATAATGGGTGACTTTTAATATATCAATCTCTATAGTAGAATAAGCTGATTTTTTTAAAAAAAGTTCTAATTAACTTGATCAAATGGACATATGGAGAACACATTCTTTGTATAGTTGTCTACATACAGGGTCATAAGGCAATCTTTTAAAGGATTGGAATAATACAGAATATGTTAATTGTACTAAGATCGAATAGAACTACACTGCGATCCAGCAATTGCACTACCAGAAATTTACCCAAAGAATACAAAAATATTAATTCAAAGGGTGACATGCATCTTGAAGTTTATAGCAGCATTATCTACAATAGCATTGATTTTTGAAGTCAGAGTGAACTGAATTCAGATCCACCTTTGTCACTTACTAGTTGTGTGATCACAGGAATGGGAGTCCATTTCTTTACCTATAAAATGGGGTGGCTGGCACAGCTATTGACGTCGGTCCCCAGAATTGTCATGGAGATGAAGAGATGGCAGATGCACATGAGGCACTACCCAGTGTCTGGCACTTGAAATGGACATGGTCAACGTTAGTCTCTTTCTTCATTTCCCCTGTTTTTAGCTTGAAATCCTGCTTGTGTTTCCAGTATCAATAATACATATTACATTATCAATATTTGAAACAAATAATCTTTTAGAGCATTTGAATTACGTTTCATCCATTTCCTGATAGTTTTTAATTGGTATTCAACTTTTTATTTGTAGATTGACATGAAAAATATAAAAATATACTTTGTTGCCAAGTAATTATTAGCTATTATTGTTTCTTTTTATGTGTAAGAGCCCTTGCTGCCAGATTATGTGTATTCAAGGATTGAAACCTGCTCTTTCTATTGCCTGATTTCAAACAGTTGAGTAAAATAAACAATGGTTCAAAATCCATGTATGCCATTTTTATCAGTTAAAATAACGGAGAATCTGTAGTAGGAATCTTAAAATATTAGTTTAACTTTTAGGGCTAAAGTTGGCAAAATTAAGTCCAGTCTCCTGTGTTTAGCAAAGTTACCACCCTTCTCATGACAAGTAAAGTAGCCGAACACTCTTTAGCATTTCAATGTATTAAGTTCTGTAGTTCATATACCAAAAGCTCTAAATAATAATATATGTATTGTATATCTATACTATATAAATGTATTAAAACTAATGCTTAGATTGCAGTTAATGTTGTTTCCCATATTTATTTTATTATTTTATTTTTTAAAAGACTTATTTATTTATTTTAGGGGGGAGGGGCAGAGGGAGAGAGAGAGAGAATCTCAAGCAGACTCCACAGTGAGCAAGGAGCACAACGTGGGGCTTGATCTCATGACCCCAAGATCATGACCTGAGCTGAAATCAAGAGTTGGATGCTTAACTGACTAAGCCACCCAGGTGCCCCTATTTTATTTTTTTATTTTAAAATATAATGTAAAAATACATAATTTAACTATAAATGTAATATTTTAAGAATTAAATAACACTAGAGGGGACACCTGGGTGGCTCAGTCATTAAGTGTCTGCCTTCAGCTCAGGGTATGATCTCAGGATCCTGGGATCGAGTCCTGTATTGGGCTCTCTCTCTGACCCTCCTCCTGCTTCTGCTCTCTCTCTCTCTGTCAAATAAATAAATAAAATCTTTAAAAAAAAAGAGTAAAGTAACATTATTTTTTTTTTCAGACAGCATGTGCTATTTTATTGAGCCTGGAAAGCTTTCAATACAGAAGTGAGACGTCTGGCAAGGGGCAGATGGTAGACATGCTAGCCCTTGAGAACAGACATACCAGAGAAAAAACATCATCAACAGCTTAATTTTTTAATTTTACTTAATTCACAATACCTCCCAAAACTTTTGTCATGCGACTGAATTCTAAGCAACAATGGAAACAAGAGGGGTTGATTATAGGAATGACCACTAGATGTTGCTAGTCATCTAGTTTATAAATCTAAGCAGCCCTATTTTTCAAAAGCTTGCTTCTCCCTTTTCTGCACCCATACTTTACTTTTTTTATTGAAGTATAGTTGGCATACAATGTTATTTTAGTTTCAAGTGTACAGCATAGTGATTCGACTATTCTATACCTTATGCTTCTTCACAAATGTTTTCCAGACACAATATCTAATCTGACACTTCCAGTAAAATCAGAATTTATAAAAAGCTAAAACTTTGTAACATCTCAAAGTTCAAAAAAAAAAAATACTTTGAACTCTCCACTCAATCTCTTTTAATTATATCTTAAAAGATAAGCGTTCGTACCATCCAAATCTGGAATACAGTTATGAAATCTAAAAAGTGATTCTTAATATAACTTTTAATGTATAACCTCCACCTTCCATACCCATATTAATTGGATATTTTTGCCATGAGGATTACAAATGATTCAATTATGTTTTAACTTGGTTCGACAGGGCACAGTTATTCTGGAACTATGCTAAATGAGTAAATTTCAAACTTTCAATTACAGTGTGCTTCTGTTTCTTCCTTTGCTACATAACCCAGGAGCTGGGGAAGGCCTGGTACAGAACACTAGGATTTGGGGAAAGGATTTTGGGCTATGTCTGAAATCTACAGAACTTGATAGGCAAAATCCTGGTAAAACAATTGTAATTATTGCTTCCATTGGTCAGGCAGGGTTTTGTGTTTAACTTTTTTTCTGTTCGACAGCAATGGAGGCAGCAAAAGTAATGAGCCCCAGGAAAGGAATAGAGAGAGGCTATTATTACCTCCAGGTCAGTCAAAGGGCATGTTCCAGGGGGCCTGCCGTCTGAGCACCCGGCGGAGAGAGGTGATTGTACGAGAGCCATAAAAGTGCCCGGCAACTGTCGCTGCAAAAATATCGGATGACTTTTCTAGAGGAAGTCACACTTCCTTTTTTAAAATTACGTATCACAATGATTTATATCTGTGATTACACTTCTAATTTGTTACCCATCCATACCATACAATGTAAAATGTATCAAAGAACCTGGAGAACATGTAGAATTAGGTGATCTGTGGAGAAAACTTAATCAGACGACACTGTCCTCTAAGGTATTATGAAGGGTTTATCTCCGGTAATAAGAATCCACTTGATAGGTCCTTTAGAAAAAGATTTTTTATCAAGATTATAGGAATGAGTTTTGCAGTCCACAAAGACAGGCCAGCTTTTTTCTTATTCTGCTTCATAATATTCAAATATAAAAAAATGGTAGAAATAAATGCAAACTGTTTGACTTTTCTGAGTCTCACCTTCCCTAATTTTTGAGTAGGAAAATGAGATAGTACCTGCCATCAAATCAAGTATATGAGTTCACTCAGTAGACTAAATATTTTGGGAGATGTTGGTGACTTAAGCTTCATTCTTTGGAAATATGAAATGAGACTATTAAAACTTTAAATTTCTATAGATTTTTCTCATCAAGTATTTAAGTTTTACTTATTTTTTCCCATGTAATAATGCTCAGTATAACAATACCAGATAAAACCTATGTTTAGAGCGTTGACTAAATAATGCTGAAAACATAGAGTTAAAAAGCAAAGAAGCTGAGACACAATTTCTGCTGGAATCTAGTAATCTTTCAAGTAGAGCTGCTTGGCTAAAATCAAGGAGCATGTAGAGTATAAAGCACCATTGAGAAAGAACTTGAATTCCTTCTTAAAAGTTTAACAGTTTCCAAGTGGCAATCCACCCAAAAGCTAGCTTTTCCAATCCAAAAGACAAGATTTCTTCAAGGGAAATCTTAAGTAAAAAAATAAATATTAAGGTGGGTGAGTAGTGTTGCAACTGTGCAAATCCTTACATGGGTCCACTTGGCTGCCTAGGCATGTGGCAGGAGCTTTCCTTGTAAATTGTTTTGTGTGCTATTGTCTCCGCCATTAATTTCCATTAGATGAAATCCTATTCATCCTTTAAGACTGGGGATATATGTCATCTTTCAGGAAGCTTCCTTGTGCCCCCAGAGCTGAGTTAATCACTTCCTTTTCCTCCACACTTCTCACTCCATAGGGACTATATATTTACCTGTTGTTTTTCCTGTAGGGGGAAAAAATATCTTTTTTCTCTACTCTTTCAAATTCTCGACTCTAATCCCTGTAACAAAAGACAGGAAAACAAAGGAAAAGCATGTGAATTTATTTTTTTAAAGATATTTATTTTAGAGAGAGAGTGACAGAGAGAGAGAGAGGGTGAAAGCGGGGTGAGGGGCAGAAGGAGAGGGAGAAGGAGAGAGAATCTCCAGCAGACCCCCGCTGAGCACGGAGCCCAATGAGGGGCTCAATCCCACAACCTTGAGATCATGACCTGACCTGAAACCAAGAGTCCAATGCTCAACTAACAAGCCACCCAGTGCCTCAGTGAATTTATTTAATATAAGTTTTACATGACATGAGAACTTTCATGAGGAAATGAAAATCCAAAGAAATGGTTAAATCTGAGTGTTTTTATGCCGTTTGATGAAGAATGGAAAGATATAATAGGACAAAAGATATGGGGTAAATATACTAAACTGAGGGAAGAAATTTCTTAACAGGACTGTTCAGATTCCTCTCTGTGTCCCTTGTCTTCAGAGATAAGGATGTTCCTTTCCTCTTGGTATAGAAAGGGTACCTCTCATCTGAGGGTTGTGTGACCTGCTTTGGGGGAAAGTCAGAAAGTCCTTCCTACTACAGCCATTTCTCAAATTCCTTTAGACTGAAATATTCAACATTTTAAGCTGCCATATTTTGGGGTAGTGTGTCCTGAACCTCACCATCATTCCATGTCGTGGACAAGGATTCGATTCTCATTGCTCTCCACATCTCCATGTCTGTAACCAGCCAGCAGTGTATCCCTTACACAGTAGCTGCTTGATTCCTGCTTCTTAATGTTAAATAAACAATAACATAACCCAGATGACAATGTTCGCTCTCCCCAGATGATAGCACACATTCTCTGCCTCCCCCTAAGATGCATTTGGTAAGCCTTCAGTGCTCCCCCTTTCCCTATTAATAGGCTTTATTTTTAGAACAGTTTTAAGTTCACAGCAAAATGGTGTGGAAAGTACAGAGTTTCCATATACCTCTGAACCCCATAGGTGCACAGCCTCCCCCATTATCAACACCCTGTACCAGAGTGATACCTTTGTTATCATTGATGAACCTACACTGATAGATCATTATCACTCAAAATCCAATTGTGACCAAAAGTGTTACAGTTGATGAACCTACACTGACACACAATTATCACCCAGAATTCATAGTTTACATTGGGGTTAACTCTTGGTGTTGGACATTCTATGGATTATGACAAATGTATAATGACATATATCCATTTTGTCAGACTATAGTATTGTGTAGACTAGTTTAATTGCCCTAAAAATTATCTATGCTCCACCTATTCATCCCGCCTTCCACCCTAACCCCTGATGTTTTACATTTAGATCCATTGTGAGTTAATTTTTGTCAGGGGTGTAAGATTTGTGTCTAGATTCATTTTTGTATATGTGAATGTCCAGTTATTTCAGCACTACTTGTTTAAAAAGGCAATCTTTTTTTTTTTTTTTTCAGAGTACTGCCTTTGTCCTTTGTCAAAAATCAGTTGCCTTTATTTGTATGGTTCTTTCTGGGCTCTCTATTCTGTCCCATTGATTTGTCTATTCTATCAGCAATACCACACTCTCTTGATTACTGTAGCCTTATAGTAAGTCTTGAAGTCAGATAGTGTCAGTCCTCCAACTTTGTTCTTCTTCAATATTGTGTTGGTCAATGCTTTTTTCAATCTACCACAGCTGCTGATCAAACACAGGCGAGTAGAAAAGTGAGTCTATAAGTATATTTAGTAAGGACAGCACAGTCTTCATAAAAGCATTTCGAGGCGTGGAGTAAATCACAGGGTTGCCGGCAACACAGAAAAGAGGAAGAGATGAAGATGACAGATCAAGGCACAGAGGATACGAAAGCAAAAGTGAAACTCAGCAGAAGTCTTCCTACAGCCACAACTGGATGATAAAGGAGATGGTCAGTGATTTGAAGAAATTGGATAGAGAATCATAAACCAAATAGATACAAACATGACTTCAATATTTTGTTCTAACTTAAAATTGTCTATGTATCGGCCAGCATTCTATTCCTAGCCATAGCCTTCCCTTGACTTGTTTAGTTAGAATTCATCTTTGTCCTTGTCTTAACCACACAATGCCTTATGTTTTCCTGTATAAGTTTCTGCAAATGAGGTAAAATTTAAGGATCTTTCAAGAGTGCAGAATCCTTCTAGAATCCACCTCCCTAAATTTTATAGTTTATTTTTAATATGACAGCATTTCTTTTGAAATTCTCTTCTTATTGACTTTACAGACCAGCGCGAAAAAAAAAAATCCTCATCTAAGTATAAAATATTTGATTACATTAAATAAATTATTCCTATAACAAATACAATTGGCACTAAAAATAGGTTCAAGGGGGTGCCTGGGTGGCTCAGTCAGTTGAGTGTCCAACTCTTGGTTTCGGCTCCGGTCATGATCTCGGGGTGTGGAATTCAGCCCTGTGCCCTGTCAGTGCTCAGAGGGGAGTCTGCTTGGGCTTCTCTCTCTCCGCCTCTCCCTTACCCCCCTCAAAAATAAATGAATGGTATGATATATTTTTAATTAACATTTTTATCATTTTGAGTTTTCATTTATAAGCTATTAATTTCTATCATGGTTTTAATCTTGTTTTCTATGAATCTGTTTTATCATTTAAACATGTTATGTAAACACTCGACTCATTTATAAGCAACAGCATGTATCAGCATTCCTCAAACATACATGCTTGAATTTATATATTCATGCAAGTAGTAACACCTCCTTTCTTTGTTGCTTTTGATTTAATCCAGGTTATGGCCTAGAGTGATATATAATTTCTCCTCCAAATCTGGATACTTTGTAAGTGAAAAGTTGCCAGGCAAACTCCCTGTTAGGCAAACTAGGATGTATGGATGCACTATTTCTTTTTTTTAAGATTTTATTTATTCATTTGAGACACAGAGATACAGAGAGAGAGAGAGAGAGCGAGAGCAGGGAGAGAGGCAGAGGGAGAGGGAGAAGCAGGCTCCCCGCTGAGCAGGGAGCCCGATGTGGGACTCGATCCCAGGACGCTGGGATCATGACCCGAGCCGAAGGCAGACGCTTAACCGACTGAGCCACCCAGGCGCCCCTGGATGCACTATTTCTAATGCATATCTATCTCACTCTGGAGAGTTGATGGCATGTTCCAGATTAGGTCATTTAGCAATACCTAATTTTGATGGCACACACACCTCCAGTGTTATAGTCTAACAAGCAGTTTTGTATTGTGTTTATATGTTGCATGTTAGGGGATTATTTTTTAGGTAACCTTGTTTGGCTCTTGTGCATTGCCTCGTTTGTCATAGCATAATGCTAGATTTCATTCAAGAGTGTTCTGATAAAAAAAAAAAAGAGTGTTCTGATCTTATTATAGTTCTGTGATCAAAAATATTCAGATAGCCAGACATTGCTTTCCATTGCATTTTCAAGAGTTATAGGCAGAAATTGGTGATAAATGGACTTCTAAAAAATGTCCATGTGATTTTTTGCTTTTGGAGGGAGATTATGACTGCCTTTTTTACACATTATTTTCTGCCACTTTAATTTTTGAATGCTATATAATATTTTCTGCATTTTGCCTCCTCAACAATTATTATGTAGGTAAATTGGAAAATTTAATGATATGTCTGCAGAAAAATTTAAGAATGAAAGTGTGTTTTTATATCAAGTAGAAATGATGATTTAGAATAATATGAGAATCCAATATTACTCATCATTAAAGATGTTGCCAGCAACTTCCAGGGACAAACTATATACAGTCCATTTGTTCCTAATAGGTCATCAAATTCCTAGAAGATGCCTGTGAATGCTAAACCAAGGGGGAGAATCTGATTAATATTTATGCAACAGTAAAATCCCTCTCACTGAAAATTTTGCACATATAGTTTTACAATCTTATAAATGAGGGAAGAACACCATTTGTAGTTGTCATGTATATATAAAATCTCTTATGTTTAAAACACAGGAAAGAGTTTCAGTGGTATTAAATATGTATCTGGAAGAATGAGCTGAAATGCTTTCAAAGTGGATCAGTATTCATAATGGATGGAACCAGATTTGGGGGACATGCTTAAGTGTTTTTTCTGCTAGAAGGATAGCACTTGTGAAAACTGAAGAAAAAATATAGCATTTAATCTAATAATATTCCCCCAAAACCTGGTTATATAAAAGTGTAATAAACCTATGTTTTCATTGTTTTCATAATCAAACTTAGACCATGTCTACTTTCTACTTTTGGCCAACAAATGTTCAGTTTTAAGTACCACAAATTGTTTCTGATCAACTCTACAAAAACCAATTTCACCATCTTATCTATCCGAAGAGAGTTAGCCTTGGTGGATTTGAAATTTCAATTAACCTAAACACCTCTTTTTCCATCCTTCAGGATGTGTGGCTATATGTTTAATTTGTGAAGAAAAGAATGGGCAAGTATGTGTCAGTGCTTTGTTGAAAAGAATTAATAATGATACATCACACTATACAAATGGTATTACTACAATAATAATTTACATTTTCATTATGGGAATCTCAATTCTTAGAAAAGCGTGAAGTGCAGTACATCAAATCTTACTTATTTTTTTTTTTACTTATTTTTAAATACAAACAATTGTTCTCAAATTCAAAAGTAGTTATAATGCATTTTGGTTTTTTATTGCTGTTGGGACGAATGAATGGCAGCTAATTTTTGTTACAGTTTTGTTATGTATACATACAGTTGACCCTTGAACAACATAGGGATTAGGGGTGGTTAAAAATCCACATATAACTTAACTCCTTAAAAGCTTAATTACTAATTGTCTACTGTTGACCAGAAGCGTTGTTGATAACATAAACAGTAAATTAACACATATTTTGTATATTATATGTAACAAATACTGTAGTCTTATAATAAAGTAAGCTAGAGAAAAGAAAACGTTATTAAGAAAATCATAAGGAAGAGAAAATACATTTACATTTACTGTTCTGTATTTATTGATACCATTTGTTTACATCATCTGTTTACAAGGCAAATCATCTGTCTGTCAGTACCTACATCAGTATTGTCTATGATACAAATCACAGTCAATGTCATGTGTATTTATAACACTAGATATAAAAAATGGAAAGATAGCATGAAAAAGAAATTTAAATGTATTTACAGATAAATGATTCATGCACTGATAATGAAGAAGAAGCAATATTTTTGCTTTACGGTAGCCTCGTGTAATTGATACAATTTCTTCGTGGTAGCCTAGCCTGTACACTAGTGAATGAATCATAATGGCATGCACTATAGTGACTGTATGACTATAGTCATATTCATCATACAATATTGGAAACATTGTTACACTTTTTAAAAAAACCACTTACCTGTGATGATAGGCTGATACAGTTTTTCCAATTATAAGACAGGCATACTGTAGAATAGTGTAATTCTTTAAAAGCAAAGTTACAAAACAGTAAGAAAACTAATACATTACTAATTTTATATTAAATATCATGCACCTTATACTTATGTAAGGATAGGCTGTGCACTTCCATACAAGCCTTACCCATGATGTTCTACATGATGAACACTCAGATGATGAAAATGATGATGACACAAAAATGTCCCTTAGAGTGCTTGCCATACAGTTATTAGATTTTTCACACAAAGACAGTCACACACACACAACAGATAAGTTTATGAACAGGTAAGTTTATTTACAAGTATGGCAGGATGATTATTTAAGCTTCATTAAGCGGAAGTAGCTCATCATAAAGATCATCCTTTTCATCTTTGCACTAAGTGGGTTGAGGAGAAGGAGGAGGAGGATGAGGAGGGAAGGGTAGATCTTGCTCTCTCAGGGATGGCAGAGCAGGAAAAGGTGGAGGAGGTGGGAGGGGATGCCGGAGAGGCAGACACACTCAGTGTAACTTTACAGAAATAAATTATAAACTTTGTCTGACTTTTTGCTTTTTCATTTCTCTAAAAATGTTTCTAGATGATACCAATCCTTCTTGCATTGCCTGCTTTAGTTTCAGTCTCCATATCATAGAAGAGTCCATGTCATAAAAGAAGTCAAAAGCAGTCTTAAATAATCAGAACCCTTCTGGCAGATTGTCTAATGTCAATTTGTTTTCTGGGACTACTTCTTCTATGTCTCCTTCCTCATCATCTGGCCCTGGTTTGGAAACACTCATCTCCATCAAGTTGTCTTTCAGTAATTCCTCTGATGTGGTGTTTATTAGCTCTTGAATTTCTCCAAGGTCCATATCCTGAAACCCTTTACTAAGCCACCCTTTTCTTTTTCCATATCCATGATCTCTTTCATAATATTCTTGATTGGCTCCATCATAAATCCTGTGAAGGCATGCACAGCATCTGGACACAGTTTTCTCCAGCAGTAATTTGTTGTTTGGGGGTTGATGGTTTTCATGGCTTTTTCTATAACAATACTGGTATCTTCAATAGTACAGTCCTTCTAGACTTTCATATTCTCGCCAGTAGGGTTCTGTTCCATGATATTGACAATCCTTTCCATGGAATACTGTGTATAATAATGAGGTCCTCATGATTCCCTGATCTAGAGGCTGAACTGGAGACATTATGTTTGCAGGTAAGGAGACCACTTTGACACCCCTGGTGTTGAACTCATAAGGTTCTGAGTGGTCAGAGGCATTGTCAAATATCAAAAGACCTTTAAAAGACCTTCCCTACTAGCAAGATACTTCTTGACTTCAGGGGTAAATCATCAGTGGAACCAGTCCAGAAACAGTGTTTTTGTTGTCCAGGCCCTCTTGTACAACCACAAGACTGACAGCTCGTGTTTATCTTTTCTGTTCAAGGCTCAAGGGGTAGCAGCTTTATAGATAAGGGCAGTCCTGATCGTAAACCCAACCACATTTCCACAAAACAGTAGAGGTAGCCTATCCTTTCCTGCCTTAAATCCTGGTGCTCACTTCTTTTCCTTAGTAACAAATACCCTTTGTGGCATTTTTTTCCAGTATAGGGCATTTTTTTTTTTTGTCTGCCTTAAAAAGCTCTTCAGGCAGATATCCTTTCTCTTCAATGATATTCTTTTTTTTTTTTTTCCACCCCCTCCTCAATGATTTTCTTAATAGCATCTGGGAACTGTGTGCTGCCTCTTGATGGGCAGAAGCTGCTTCTCTTGTTATCCTGACATTTTTTAAGCCAAACCTCTTCCTAAAATTATCAAACCATCCTTTGCTGGCATTAAATTCTCCAGCTTTAGATCCTTCACCTTCCTTTTGCTTTAAGTGTCATATAGTAACTTTGCTTCTTCTCGAATCAAATTGGAGTCTATAAGTATCTCTTTCTTATAGCAATCCTGCACCCATATAAAAACTAAAATTTCAATGTGAGATAAAAAGGTATTTCACCAAAAGTGCAAGGTTTTACTCCTGCTGATGTAGCTTTATGCCTGCAGTTATGATTTAATACAGCATTTTGACATTTGTTTACATCTCTCTCTGCTGGAAAGGACACCATATACAGTCTGTGTTTGTGTAAATTTTGATAAGTTTTAACTTTTTATAATAGATCTGTGTATTTTTTATGGGAGTAAATGATAAAATAGACTAGTATCTATATAAATTTTATGCATTCATGACATTCCTTTTTCTTAATTTTTGTCAGTATTTCTAGGCTATGTAGTTCATCTGTGAGCAATTTAAAATTGTCACAATTCTCCAAAAATTTTCCAAAGTATTTATTGAAAAAACATTCATGTATGAGTGGACCTGCACAGTTCAAATCATGTTGTTCAAAGGTCAACTATAGTTTTTTTTTTATTATTACTGTGCTGTATTCTACGGCAGAGACGTACTGCTTGTTTTTCCATTTATCCACCGAAGCTATTTGGTTTTTTAGCTATTACAGCTTGGGGCTATTACAAATAAAATTGCTGTGAATATCTGTGTACAACTTTCTGCATTAAAACAAATGATCATTTTCCTGGTATGTGTACCTAAGAGTTTAATTGCTGAGTCATAATGGTAAGTCCATCTTTCGTTTTATTTTTTTTGAAATATTTATTATTTCATTTGAGAATAGCAAAAGTAAACCCACTGCATGTTAACATAACTCATTTTTATTTTATTTTATTTTATTTTATTTTTTTAATTTAAATTCAATTAACCAACATATAGTACCTCATTAATTTTTGGTGTAGTGTTCAGTGATTCATTAGCTGCGTATAACACCCAGTGCTCATCACATCATGTGCCCTCCTTAGCCATCACCCAGTTACCCCATCCCTCCACCCACCTTCTTTTCCACAACCCTCAGTTTGTTTCCCAGAGCCAAGAGCTGCCAAACGATTTCCCAAAGTGGTTTTGCACCATTTTACGTTTCCAACAACAACATATGAAAGGTCCAATTTCCTACATCAGTACTAGCATTTGTGTTACTGCTATTTTTTACTTTAGCCACTATAATGGGCATTTGGTGATACCTCACTGTGCTTTTAATTTTCAATGTCTTCAATGGCTAATGATGTTAAACATTTTTTCATGTGCTTATTTGACATCTGTATCTCTTCTTCAGTAACATGTCTGTACAGTCTTTTGCTCATTTTTAATGGCATCATTTGTTGAGTTTTGAGAATTTTTTAAATATATTCTCAATACAAGTCCTTTGTTGGATATGTGGTTTGCAAATGTTTTCTCTCAGTCTGTAGCTTATCTTTTCATCCTCATCACAGAATCTTTCACGGAAGTGCATTTTTAAATTTTGTTGAGTCCAATTGATCGATTTTCCTTCTATGGCTTATCTTTTTATCTTCTTAATTGAATTTTTCACATTTTTTAAATTTTTGGTAAATCCAATTTCTCATTTTCCTTTTACGGATTTTCACTTTTAAATGCTCTGGGGGTCCAATCTAAGAAATTTTTTCCTAGTTTTAGGTTTCAAAGATTTTATTCTGTTTGTTATAGAAGTTTTATAGCTTTATATTTATGTCCTTGATCTACTTTGAGTTAATTTTTGTATAAGGTATGTGGATCAGATTGAGGTTCATTTGTTTGCCTATAGACATCCAAATGCTTCAGCACTATTTATTCAAAAAGCTATCCCTTCACTATTAAATTCCAATTGCAACTTTGTGAAAATTATTTGCATGTATTTGTGCTGATTTATATCCAGTTTTCCTATTCTGTTCCATTGATCCATATGTCTATTCCTCTAATAGTACACTGACTTGATTACTGTGGCTGTGTGGTAAGCCAGGAAGAACTATTTTTCCCACTTATTCTTCTAGTTCAAAATAGTTTTTAGCTATTTTAGGGCCGTTTCCTTTCCATATAAGATTTATAATAAGATTGTTTACATCTAGAAAAACACTTACTGAGATATTGATAGAAATTGTGTTATACCTATAGATAAATCTAGGGAGAACTAACATCTTTACTATATTGAGTTTTCCAAACAGTGAATATGGTATATCTTTTTTTTGTATTGAATATTGAGGTCTTTTTTTTTTTTTAATTTCTTTCGTTAGTCATGTTCTTTTTAGATGTAAACGTAAGTATTTCATTTTCCTTGAAGTGATTGTAAATGGTACTTCACAGAAATTTTAGTTTACATTTCTTAGTATATAGAAATGCAGTTGATTTTTGCTTCCTCATCTTCTATTTGGGTGATTTTCCCATTGTCCTTTTGTTATTGGTTTCTACCTTAATTTCATTGTGGTCAGAGAACATACTCTCTGTTTTAAAAATTCTTTTAAGTTTGTTAAGGTTAACTTTATTGGCCAGGCAGTGATCTATTTTTGTGACTGTCCCACTGGCACTAGAAAGGAATTTTTATTCTACTGATGTTGGGTGGAGTGTCTATAAATGTCCCTTAGGTCCTGAAGGATTTTTATGGTAGTTGCTTCAAAATTCTTGGAAGATAATTTCAACATCTGATTCATCTCAGTATTGGCATCTGTTGAGTGTAGTTTCTCATTAAAATGGTGCTTTTTCTGGTTCTTAGTCTGTCCAGTGATTTTGATTATACACTAGACATTTTGATTATCATGTTAAGGTACTCGTAATCTTAAATAAATCATTTTAGCAGGGAATCACCCTGTTTAGGTTTAGCATATGGATTCCAGTCTACTTCTGTGGGCTTAGTTCCAAGGACAGTTTAGCTTTCTCAAGTCTTACAAAGTTCTTCTGGTCTGTTGTGTTATTCTGGTGCTATTGGGCTCCCACTCAATCTCTACTGGTCCCATCTACAGAAACAGAAGTCACTTCCTTGAGGCACCTAGTGTCACTGAGGGACCATCTAAGTGGGAGCAGATGTTGCAGGTGTAAAGGTCATAGAGACACAGAGGAGCTTCATGCCACTGGCCTATTGGAGGATGGGACCACCGATTCATGCCTTATTTGTGGAATGGGAGCTGTAATGGCCTGGTATTTTCTCCTGCCACTGCTTCTGCTCCTACCTGTACATTAGACTGTCTGCAGGTGTTCAGGTTGTGCAATAGGGGGCTGGGTTTCCACTAGGTCTCTGTTGAGTTTCCCCTTTCCTGGTGCTTGGCCAGAGAGAGCAGCTTTTCTTGTTGTTCTTGTGTATTCCTGTTGGCAGTTCCAGGTTGCAGGTCTCCCCCAGTGTGGGGGTTACATAGGAGCTAAATGAAAACCCAAGGAGCTCACTACAATGTCATTTCTAAAATCCTGAAGTCTCTAGTCAGTTCACATTCTACTATTCAGCTTTCAGGGTCCTTTTTGTCATGATCTTTAGAGTAATTTCTAGGCATTTTATTATATATAGAGGAGCAGGGAACTGTGGGTTCCAGAATGACAAGTTCCTATGCACTCATCTTTTGAACCAGCAATCCCTCTTCTGGGAATTTACTTAAAATATTTATCTCCTATGAAATGGAAGACAAAACAATATATATCCAATGTTATTCACCATGCTATTATTCATATTTGAAAAATATTAAGAAAAAATCTGAATGGTTATACATAGAATATTGGTTGGATAAAGTACCGAATGTCCAGACAGAGGAGTACTAAGGAGCAAACTAACAAACAAAACAAAACAAAACAAAACTTTTTTTTTCAATTGAGCAATATCTTTATAAGGACATAATTTCCCAGAAAAAAATTTAAGTTAAAAAAATCAGGGTGCCAAACAGTATATATAGTATTCTATATTTTGTAGAAGAAATAAAGGGAAAATAAGAGATAAATATATAAATAAAGAGATAGAGAAATAGATAGATGTTTTATACAAAAAGATAAAACCCCATCAGAATGGTTAAACCAGAAACTATGTAGTTGGTTATCCATCTTGTGTGGAAATGGGTTGGGAAGAGATAGGGAAAGGAATGAAACTTGGAGTCTATCCTCTTATATTGTTTTGTGTTTAAAATATTAACGATTTACATTAAAAATAAAATTAATTCAGAGAGGGAGACAAACCATGAGAGACTCTTAACTATGGGAAACAAACTGAGGTTGTGGAGGGGTAGGTGGGTGGGGGGATGGGGTAACTGGGTGATGGGCATTAAGGAGGGCACGTGATGTGATGAACACTGGGGGTTATATGTAACTGATGAGTTACTGAACTCTACATTTGAAACTAATGATGTACTATATGTTGGCTAATTGAATTTAAATTTTAAAAGTAAATAAAATTAAATGAATATAGGTTAAAAATCAAAATTGGATCATAACATAAACAAATGAACCTAAAAGCATATAAAACACACACACATATGCACACACACTTGCACACACCTCTGATGGAAGACTGTACCACTATAAGCAGGTTAATTACAGTTTTATATTATCTCTATTCAATTTTACAACAGAGATATAACCAAAGTGAAGGAATCCTAGTTTTGTGCCTGGTGTCTGATTTACTCCTGATGGAGTAAATCACCTCATGTCCTGGAAAATTATGGTTGATATTCTTAAATAATTCTTTGGCTACTTCTGTTTCAGTGTCAGCATGAATCTATATCACTATGTCATCCCTTTATACAAAGCACCAACTTCAGGTAAATTTGAAGATATTTCACCAGAAGGAATGATAGAAGATATATTGGATTTGACAAAGAATATGTAGTTGAAAATATTTATTAGATGCTTATTGATAGTCAACCAAGAAAAAATATTGGCAATTAAACTTTCAACAGATTTCACTGCCAAGTTATATTAAAATTCTGCATAAGTAAGAAGAGGTTAACAATTAGTAGCCAAACTTCTCTGCGACTGTGTCTTTACCCAGTGCAAGGACCACCAATAGTCATCAAGTTTCATTTTAAGAATTGTGAAACTGGCATGTATCAGGAGAACTAATAACCCTGAAGGGTAACAAAAAAGTTTAGACATAGCCTTTTTGTCCAGAACAATTAATTTGGAAATGAAAATTAAGAGTTATTGAGCTTTTTCTTTCTTCTTTTACTGGCCTACTTATATTATATCCAGAATACATTCTCTTTTGCTAATGGCAAGTGCAATCAAATGCATTGAATGAAGGCCTGTTTGTGTACATGGTAATATGCTGTGTCATGAAAGATTTATGGAAGAACAAAAATTTGAACTTGTATCTTACCAAGCTCCAACTTATGCCTAAAACTCAACTGAGCACATACAAATAAGTTCTCCCTCACACTGTGCATACCACTTTATTCTTACCACAATCTATTTTCAGCTGCTGCTGGGACATGTCTTACCAGAGTTGAACAAGTTATATGGAAAGAGAAGCTATGTGTATAAAATAAAGCTTTGTGTGTAAGTAAAAATAAAGCTATGTGTGTCTCCAAGAATTACTTCCTGTATATATGTGTGTAATTATGTGTTCCATTATTTTGTGTATAATGCAGTTTTTGACAGGAATCAAGATGCTTCTGAATCAGAAGACAGACCATTCATTACTCATAGAACTCAGTATATGAGTTCCAATTCATACACCATCTCCTCTTCAAATCTTCTCTTATCTGATGATCCCATTGCTATCTGAAACCTACAGATATCACTCCCTTTTCTGAACTTCCATACCTCTTTGCTCATAATTTTCTCAAGATGTTTTTTCCTGAACAAAATATGAACTGATTCCTTTAAAATTTTCATTATCCATAATATATTGCACTTAACTGATGTCCAGTAAATGGACAGTTAAAGAACAAATGAAAAAATAAAGCAATATCCCACTTCCAGAAGAAATAAAAAGTTAAACTTTCTATTACATCTAAGATTCATGAGATCAAAAGTTGTTTAAGATGCCATACTGAATTCTTAGGATTAGTAATGCCAACACTGCCTAAAGGACTAAGATAATATTATTAAATATATCATAATTGAAAAAACATTTTTCGGACATAATAAATGATGCATAACCTTTCTTACTCCACTGTCAGGATTCTCAGACATTAAGATGTTTCCTCCTCCTTTGCAGTCTTCCAGCATTGCATATGCACTTAGTTCTTTTCTATTAAAATATAAATTGTAAGAACTTATCAATGGAATATTACTTAGCCACAGAAAAGAAGGGGATCTGCCATTTGTGACAACATAGATAAACCTGGAAGACATTATGCTAAGTGAAATAAGCCAGACACATGAAAGTCAAATATTATATGACCTCACTTACACGTGAAATCTAAAAAAGTTGAACTTGTATAAGCTGAGTAGGATGTTAGTTTCCAGGGACTGGAAACTGGAGGAAATGGGGAGATGCTGGTCAAAGGGTACAAACTTTCAGTTATAAGATGAATAAGTTCTGGGGATCTAATGTACAATATCGCAAGTGTAGTCAATAGTACATTTTATACTTGAAATCTGCTAAGAGAGTATAGGTCTTAAGTATTCTCACCGCACACATACACACACTCACAAAACAGTAACTATGGGAGGTGATGGAAGGGCTAACAGCTTGATTGTTGTAATCATTTTATAATACATATGGGTACCAAGACATCACTTTATATATCCTAAATATATACAAATTTTGTCAATTATACTTCAATAAAACTTGAAAAAAGTCAAATTGAAGGTAAAGTTCATCTATCACAAATCAAATTACCTTCTTTTTTCAGACATTATATTTTTATAATAGTCCTTTGTTAAACATCTGTTGGGGCAACACATCGAAAAGATGTGAAAAAAAAAAAAGATGTAACCACCAGTTGACCCATGAGCTGGATTCTGGCCCTCAGAGACTCCTCACCCCCACCTCCATCCCTCTGTCCTTGGAATATGGGTTCCATTTGCCTTTCCCACTCCCAGAGACTACTCCAAGGATGCTGCCAATGAGATAGGGATGTGGTATTGAAAACACCTACATGGTATATGTGACTAAATCCAGTTAAGGCCTTTTTAAAAAAATTAATTAATTAATTAATTTATTTATTTTATTCTTATGTTAATCCCCATACATTACATCATTAGTTTTAGATTAAGTGTTCCATGATTCATTGTTTGTGCATAACACCCAGTGCTCCATGCAGAATGTGCCCTCCTCAATACCCACCACCAGGCTAACCCATCCTCCCACCCCCCTCCCCTCTAGAACCCTCAATTTGTTTTTCAGAGTCCATCATCTCTCATGGTTCATCTACCCCTCCCATTTCCCCCGCTTCATTCTTCCCCTCCCGTTACCTTCTTCTTCTTCATCTTTTTTTTTTTTTAACATATATTGCATTATTTGTTTCAGAGGTACAGATCTGAGACTCAACAGTCTTGCACAATTCACAGCGCTTACCAGAGCACATACCCTCCCCAGTGTCTATCACCCAGTCACCCCATCCCTCCCTCCCCACCCCCCACTCCAGCAACCCTCAGTTTGTTTCCTGCAATTAAGAATTCCTCATATCAGTGAGGTCATATGATACATGTCTTTCTCTGTTTGACTTATTTCACTCAACATAATACCCTCCAGTTCCATCCACGTCGCTGCAAATGGCAAGATCTCATTCCTTTTGATGGCTGCATAATATTCCATTGTATATATATACCACATCTTGTATATATATATACCACATCTTCTTTATTCATTCATCTGTCGATGGACATCTTGGCTCTTTCCACAGTTTGGCTATTGTGGACATTGCTGCTATAAACATCGGGGTGCATGTACCCCTTCGGATCCCTACTTTTGTATCTTTGGGGTAAATACCCAGTAGTGCAATTGCTGGATCATATGGTAGCTCTATTTTCAACTTTTTGAGGAACCTCCATACTGTTTTCCAGAGTGGCTGCACCAGCTTCCATTCCCACCAACAGTGTAGGATGGTTCCCCTTTCTCTGCATCCCCACCAACATCTGTCGTTTCCTGACTTGTTAATTTTAGCCATTCTGACTGGGTGAGGTGGTATCTCATTGAGGTTTTGATTTTTAAGATTTGGTAGGTGGGTGCAGGGATACATTCATCTTGCTGCTGTCCAAAACAAGCCTCTTATGGAAGTTTCCGTTGCTTAGGAAAGCTGCCATCTACCAACCTGGAGAGGCCTGCCTCTTTCTTTCCTCCCCCTGCCCTCCTTGTATGTTTCAGAGGACACGGGAAGCTCCTGAGACGTTTGTAAACCAACATCTCAAAGACAGTCATGTTACCTTGTTCACCATGGCAGGCCAATGCTGATAGAGCACCAAAAAATAAAAGTCACCACTCAATAAATACTGTCAAATTAGATGGAAGGCTGAGGAATGATTTTCTGATAAAAAATTTCTTACAAACTGATCTGTTATCAGTTCAATTCACCATCTCAAGGGATCCAATCACTCTTGCAGGACACTGTGTTACCTCCTACCTGGGAGTTAGGGAAGCAGGAAGTGGCAGGTGGGTTAGACTAGAGGTGATGGCTGGAGTTGTTGGAGAAACTTTTTGTCCTCGTTGGTTCTTCATTTGTGTCCTTCTCAGTGTCTAGAAAGTGCTCTGGCTCAGAAGCTCTTTATTTCTGCTCCCTCGCATGTTACTGTGGTTCCCACTCTAGAGTCCATGGCTTTGGCCACCTCTGCTCAGCATCACTTTTTCATACGGTACTGAGCAAGATGGTGACTTGGGCTCCAGTATCCAAAAGAGCTATAAGGAGTTCAATCCCTTCCTGCCTCTGGAGTTCCTCAGTATATGTAGGGCCTTTAGTTCTATTAGGGACAAGGAGACTTTGGCCCCACCTCTAATTCTTGGAGCAGCTGAGGTCAGTGCAGAGAGGAAGCAGGGGATTGGTGGGTTGCAGGGAAGATGTCTCCAAGCCAGCAAGAAGTCATATTTACCTTCAAGGTGGAAGAGAGTAACACATTTATAGTTTTCAGTCCACCTAAACCTCTCCATTAGCTTTTTGAACTACTTAACCTGTTTCCCTATCTGGAAAGAAAATATAACCAAAACCCAACAAAACCAAAAACAAAAAAACCTCCATAGACTTTTGATGTTTTAGCCCATACAATCCCTATACCAGCTCTTGGGACTCCCTGACCTGTTCTCCAGCCTGAGGAGGAACACAAACAATGAACTTCTAATGTTTTCTTTCTGCACAAACCCAACACTAACTTGGGTATCTGTAGACGTGTTCTTGCCCCACTTGGAAAGAAAAACCAAAATCTCACTTAGGCTACTTGTTTTAACCACCTTCAACCACTTTCTTGCATTAAAGGAAAAAAAGTAGAGTTTCATATATTGCCCAGTTGACCATATGGTTTGGTTAATATGTCCACTACACCCATCAGCACTCTGTCCCTTACAGAATCAGAATCTCTTCCAAGAATTATTTCATTCATATATATATTTCATTCATATTATTTCATTCATATATATATATATATAATGGTATATTTCATTGTTTCATGTATATATAATTTTTGACAAGAAACAAGGTGCCTCTGGATCAGAAAACAGGCATTCATTACTCATAGAACATCCTGGTGCCAGCACCTCATGCCCTAATTTCCACGGGGTGTTGCAATGAGGGCCAGGTGTTCACCTTGGCGTGCAGTGAGGTTGCACCACGGAAAGGAACTCTGAAATAATAAGGCTTGTAACTGACATAGAACAGCTGATGTATCAGCCCAATCGTTCTCTATGCTCATGCATGCAACAGAGAGAAAGAGAAGTCCCACCTTTACATTGAAGGGAAGGGCAGGGGGTGAGGTGAAAGAAGGTAAAATTCTTCTACTACATATTCAAATTCCTTGCATTCATTAAAGATTAATTTTTTCAACAGTAATCCTTTGTTCGACTTCTCAAAGACAAGCATGTCTCCTACTTTGTTCACCATGGCAGACCAGTGGGGATGCAGCATCAGGAATAGGGACACTGCTCAATAAATATCCACTGAATGAAGTCTGAGGTTTGGGATTAATCACCTGATAAAGAATTCCCTGGCAACTCTCTGTGGTTATAATAAATACACAGCACATGCATATGGAGAAGGGCTGGGTCTGCATGAGCCCGTGGTCTGCATATTCCCAATGATGGCTCATGATCAGGTTATAGCAGAGGGGTTCTGAACTGACATCTGTGCTTCACTCCTGAATCCTCTTAGCCTCTCTTCTGACTGTAGCTACTGTTCCACACCGAGCTCTGACCTGCTTTCACACAGGTGCAGTGTGCTGCTTAACCTCAGTATCTACTTTTATTTTGTGTCTATTGCCCTGGGCTTCTGTACCATGGCTGCTACCTGAGGTGCCTGTCAGAATCCAGTTACCCCACAGGTCGGTGTAACCAGAATGGCAGGAAAGTTTCTACCTTTGAGTCACCTTGGACCAGGGAATGATAAGAACAAATGCTTCTCTGGGGTGCCTGGGTGGCTCAGTCCGCTAAGCATCTGACTTTGACTCAGGTCATGATCTCAGGGTCCTGGACTCCAGCCCTATCTTGGGCTCCTCAGGCAGTGTTTGTCCCTCTCCTACTGCTCCTCCCTCCACTTGTGCTCTTTCTCTCTCTCTCAAATAAATGACTAAAATCTTAAAAAAAAAAAATGCTTCTCAATTCCATCCGTCAAGGCCAGGGGTTCTATCATAATAGTGTTCCTCATTTGTTCCTAGACAACAATTAAGCACCCCATACCCTTAGTGAAGGCAAACTGACAGTCTCTCCTTGTATTTACTTTTCTTCCTTTCTTTTTTTTTTTCTCCCTCTTTACTTTTACTCTCTAGCCACAAATCAACTGCTTGCACACAAGCCTTTGGCTCAGATCCTGCTAACGTGGAATTTGGGTTGACATCTCTGACATACAAGTCTGGACTTACACATGGACTAAAATTTCAAAGAGATTTGGTGAAGTTCCGAATATCACTAAAATGTCTAACAAATTCTATCTAAAATTGTTTAGTTAACAATTTATGTGGCTGAAATGCCACTAATTAGAGATTAAACTGGTTCATAACAGCTGTCCTTTAAATTTCAAGTAACTCTGGGAAAGAGTTACAATTTATTATTATGATTAATACGAGAAACAGATCAGAAGATAGAGACAAAAACAAGTCTTACTAAAAACTTACTACTAAAAATTCCTAAAAATTCTAGAGACTGATACATAATCAACAATTTTTATTTGGGAGATGATTAACAAGGGAGGTACCCTAATCTCTCTGGTAAGGTATTTGTTTATCTCTCACCTTCTTACTACCATGGAAGGTAATTTAAAGTGTTGATTAGTCAAGGTGCAGAAAAACAATATAGCTTCCTCCTCTATTTCCCAATAAAGATCTTGCCATAATCTCAATCTCCAGGCTAGACACTATGACTTTCAATCTTTCCTGGGCCTGTGTAATAATTTGTTGTATTTTTGCTTCTTTAGCAAAAACATCCAATATCTCAGATATGTATCCCCCTCTGTGGAAAGAGAGTCCTGGTCAGTTCAGTGACTACAAGATAGAAAATGGGAAGTACATCATTAACTTCTGGCATTACCCTGAGAGACTGGGGACGTATAAAACCCTACTGAACAGGACAGCCAAGTATTTTGCAAAATTTTCACCAGAAAATGAACGAAATATTTTATGGGAACAGCCTGTACATCATGGATGGCAATATCATACAGGTAAGAATGTCTCTTTTTCATTGCAATGACCCTTTGATTTAAGTGTGAATTAATTAGGACGTAGTACCTGCATATTTAGCATCATCTTTTTTATACTATGTTTTTTTTTTATAAAGATTTTTATTTATTTATTCATGAGAGACAGCGAGAGAGAGAGGCAGAGGGAGAAGCAGGCTCCCAAGGAGCAGAGAGCCTGATGCGGGACTTGATCCCAGGACCCTGGGATCATGACCTGAGCCTAAGGCAGACGCTTAACCATCTGAGCCACCCAGGCGCCCCAGCATCATCTTTTTGAAAATGGAATTTTTTCTCTCTCTTTCTTACTTCTTTTCCAACTATTTGCAGAATCTCTGGCCTAATGTCTGTCAAGTATTTATGGACTCCCCCCTGCATGCATGGTTTTTCTACCCAGAAATGTCCAAAAGAACTGTGTGCAATGCTGAAGATTTTCTCTATTTGCCCTATTCAGTATGACAGCCACAGTCACACTGTACTCTCATATTCTTACATGTGGCTACTAAGCACTTGAAATGGCTAATGGTTTTGCACCACTGAATTCTTGATTTTGTTTAATGTCAACTAATTTAAATTTAAATAGCCACAAATGGCTAGTGATTACCACATTCACTGAGATACAGCATATTAGGCCTAGTTCATTCCATGTTAATAACTATTAATTGATGTGCTGTTGGTACCAAGCCTAGTTCTAAGCACCAAAGAGTACATCCAGGAACAAAACAGTAAAGGTGATACACATGGGTGTATAAAATTAATTTGCATTATCTGTAGTTCTAAATATGATTAGCTACAGTCATATAGATTGGAGTGACAAAGGAGGAAAAAAAACCTCTGTAGGAAAACCTTTCTCTATCTAAAATAGCATCTACACTGAGGAATGAAAGTAGATATTTGTTTTGGAACAAAAATATTGTAAAAGTGCCAAGCCATCTTGTTGAACGGATTTCAAGAAATAAAGGACCTTCACTCTCAACTTCTAGAAAACAGTATTGGAAGAAAGGAATCAATGAGAAAATGGTTAGCATTATAGAAAATACAGGGGAAGAGCCTGTCTGTCTGGTCTGTGATGACATTCTAAGCTAGCATTACAACCAAGCTTGTCAGGGAATCTCTGGACATCCAGTATAATCCCCATTCTTAGACTGTCCTTGGCATGGAAAAGAAGAATATTTGAACTCCTGAGACATGGTTCTGGAGGAGCCTAAACATAAGGTCCACTGGAAACAATAAGCAATTCCCCCAAGGGGTGCACACACTTACGGCTAGGAAAGTTTTCAGCCCTGGGTCCAGGAATGAACGAATAGCAAAGTAGAATATTGGATAGGGTACTTTCAAAATTTCATTTTCATTTTAGAATACAATAAATTGGATTCTGCTGTTTTTTAAGTGGCTGCTTTTACTTAGTATTTAATTGAGTTAAACTCCATAATATAACTAGAGAAAACCAGAACAGAATTACAAATTATGAAAGTAGCCCATAAAAGTATTTCGCCAACAGTATGTTAAGTCTCAAAAAAGAGATAAGGACTGTAAGTACAAGAGTAGTTCAAGAAAGAGAGTGACAATCATGGGCTGAGAATATCATGGGAAGAAAGCAGGGCCTAAGAACTTGGTGGAGACATTGCTAGAATATAATTGCTGGAATACAAATTACAAAGATGACAATGATAGCAGGTTGAACCGGAAGAAGACTACCACATTGGCAGGAGAACTAGAATATGAAAGAGTACTGGGTGGTAAATTTAAGAAGATCGACGAGGGTCAGTTAAAGAAATGTCTTAAAATCAGACTGGGGAGTTTTAATTGGGCTCTTAAGCAAGATGGTTTAGTTTAGTAACAAACGTCTAATGCTTACAAAATACTTAAGCATTTTAAGTGCTTCTTGATTGCTTAGCAGAGGTTTTTTAAAAAACAAAGTTTTATTTATATACAATAAACAGCATATTTAAAAATGTATTTTTTGGTAAGTTTGATATATGTCCATAGCCTTGAACCCATCACCACACATAATGGACATATATGTCATTCTAAAAATTTTCTTTTCCCCTTTGTATTCTCATCTTCAAGAACTTCCCGATTCTAGTCTCTCCCAGCCCTTTCCTCTCCCCTAACTTCTCATGCCCCTCACTCCTCAACTTCACCAGTAACCAACTAATGATCTGCTTTCTATCACTGCAGATTAGACAGCATTATCTAGAATTTCCATATAGACAATTGGGTGCTTTTTTTTAGTCCGTTTTATTTCAGTCATCATGATTATTTTGAGATTCATCTGTCTAGTTGCCTTATCAGTATTCATTCTTTTTTATTGGTTAGCCAAAATTTTAATTAGATTAATGTTTGAATTGGGAAGAGAATATTGGGAGTCTGAGTCAGGATAAGGCAGTGACACCAAATAGAAAAATAGATGAAAAAAGGGAAGACTATGGCAAGTATACAAGAAATTGATAGTAGATGTCATTGCTTCCTTCTCGAAGCACTTACAATATGGTTAAGAAGGCATTAAGGAGGGCACGTGATGTGATGGGCACTGGGTCTTATACGTAACTAATGAATCGTTGAACATTATATCATAAACTAATGATGTACTATTCATTGGCTAATTGAATTTAAATTTAAAAAAAGAAAAAGAAAAATCAGACAAACAAACAAAAAAAAAGGAGAGTTAGAAATGATACAACCATAAGACAAGAAAGAGCCAAATCATTAGATGCTAGAATAAAGTGAATGTTGTGAGCTGGGATAATCTAGGAATAGAGTAAGATTTGAAGGAAATCCTGAAAAAAAAGGTAAAACACTGATGGACTTTAAAGAAAAAAGTAATCCATGAAGAAAGAAATAGAATAAACTAAAGGACAGAGTTTGGAATTAGTGTAGTTTTGTGAGAGAAAAAGACAAAAAGAGAGGGAAATGTTGGGAGGATGGGAAATACATAATGTATGCTACAGAAATAATATAATTGGAAAATATGGTAAATTCGCAGCAAAAAAATTGGATTTGAATAATAACAAATATAACATTAATTTTGCTCTGGGAAAATGAGGATGACAAAACAATTTTGGTCAAGGTTATTGAGAATGATGTATTTCTTGCCATGGGAAGACAAGGACAAAAATTTCTTCAGAAGATAAAACAGCAGTAAGCAGGCACAGCTTGGCTGTAAAGAAGGGGGAAGTGCTGGAGATGTCCGGAAGAATAGTGAAACTCTGCTGACAAAGAACAGAAAGTTTGGGATGCAATCTTCCTTGACTGTCAAAATCAAGGGCTCAGTCCCAGGCATGTGCAGTTGGAGGTGATGCGGAGTCACTAATAAGGGAGTTCTGTGGGAATTTGATAAAAATGGAACTGGAACACAGTCAAGTATTTGGAGGAGAAGACAAGGAAGCTAGCAACATAAGGAAATCCTTAGGTTAGCATCATGGGCAAACATCCTCAGAGACCGAGTGGTTTTAAAAAGACAGTCTTAGAAACAGATTTCAAACAACTCCCAACTGAGGCAAAACCTAAGAACCAGGAGAGGTATGTTTCACATACTTGGATATTTTTCCAGTTCAAAAGAGGAATAACAATTTTTAGAAATTTCCATGTATTAACAGAACTACCAAGGTCTTTCCTCTTGCCCACAGAAGGGTAAGCAGGTCAAGAAGAGTTAAATGGGAAACCAGGATGAGAAAGTAAAAGGGAAACAAAAGAAGTTCATGAGAAACAGAACTGGTGAAAAGAAATAATAATAGGGAAGGAAGGAGAAAGAAGAATAAGTGAATGTTGCAGGAGAAGAGGACTGGGAGAAAAGAAGGAGAGGTACCCAGTAGGCAAGCAAGGACTGGGTAAGAGAGAGGCTGGAGTGGCAAGTGAAGAGCCAAAACAGTGTGAGGGGGAAGACAGAGAAAAGGGAAAATTAGCAGGAGTAAAGAGAATAGGCCAGTATGAAAATGGTGGAAACAGGGAAAGAGATGGGCTGAGAGTCAGAGATAGTTGAAGGCAGATGCAGGGAGTATATGCAGAAGGTACAAAAAACTTAAGTGAGAAAGAAACAGAAAGGGATGTTTTGAAAGTAGAAGATGAGAGAGGATGACAAAAAGAAAAGAGATAAAAATAGAATAATGGCTAATATTTACAGAAGCACGTGTTCTCTGAGCTGAGCACTTTCTGCACCCTTCTTGATTTAACAACCCTGAACCTCTGTGAAGTGATTATTGCTAGTCTCTCCAGTATGTACATGAGAAAACTGAGGCTTGCAGAAGTTATTTATTCAAGGTCAAACAGTAGGCGGGTAAGCAATGAAAAGGGATTTGATTTTAAGCAAATAGAGCCTGGATCTTGTTTACTATACATGAATATTCACTCCCTAATATTGAAGATAAAGAGTAGTTAGTAAATAGAAGACACACAGACTACAAAGGCTAAAAAAAATATGGCCTTCGAGAGAGAATAGAGCATTGTAGGGATGTTAAGGAAAAGGAAAAATTATGAATAGGAGATGGGAAGCAGAAAGTCATGAAGTGAAGGAAAGACAATGATGGGAAAGCTGACACAATTCTTTATTCCTGTAAACATATTATATCTAGTTATGTTTTGGATCTACAGTTTAGGAAGGGGTCTAGTAAATCCAGCTCTGGATTTCCTCTCTTTTAGGCAGATTAGCTGATCCCACCCAAAGTACAGACTGTGGCCATAAATCTGGGGATCATCTCTGTATCTCTGTGGACAGTTGGTGGGCTGGTGAGTTCAATGTGACAGTAAAACCTCAAATTGATGACCTTTCCACAAAAAATCAATTAAACCTAGGATCCCGATTAGAGAAACAAAAACCAAAACCGGAATCATTGCTTTTACAAAAAAAACATCTGTTTGACCCAAATCTGGGTGTTTTGAAAATGAGTCTTGAGATAGACATTTTTTTAATTTACTTATTAGTTTATCCAATTATAAAAATATCAATTAGGGAAAATTGGTAACCTCAAAACTTGATTTAAATACATAAGACAGAAATAAGAATTTGTGTTATATTATCAAATAAAAAACCTTGTTAACAAGAGACATCTCTAGATTAAATATTTTAAACTACATCAGATTTTCAGATTTAAAGTAAAAACTTAGAAAAGTATAGAATTCTGCTACTAATTTTTTTGTTTTGAGTTTTTATTTGAACTCTCATTTGTTAATTGTTACTAGTTTCTAAATTTTTCACTTACTATGCCTTAGAATTTAATTAGCATTTTTAAATTCCAGCGCAATTATTATGTGTGATTTAAAATAATAAATCTACAAGATAAATCCATTTTGCTTTATGAGAATAGGGTTTTTAAGAGAAGCATATTCAAGTTGCATATAACACTAAGGGAAATTTCTGATAAAATTTCCGAAGTTCCCCAAATTACCACTTAAGTTTTACCAGATTTCTAGATCTTTAGGCTTACTTTTAGATAGATTCCTTTACTTTGAAAACAACTTCTTTTGTGTGTTAACAATATTAATAACTTTTTGTTTATACAGACCTTAATTATTATCTCTCTACAATGCCCTTCCTTGCTGAGGTTGATTCTGGCATAATGGGGATATCATCAGATAAAGTCACCTTTCTGCCACCATCCAATGATCAGATGAATTTTTGTTACAATGTTTCTAACTGCCAATCATCATTTCCAGGAGCAATGAAAAAGTGGAATGAATTTTACCAGGTTTTTTTTTTAAGTGTTTTAATTAATACTCTTCAAGGATAGCCAGATAATTTTTGAATATCACTTAATGTAGATTTTTTTATACATTGAGCAATTGTTCCTAAGGAACAAAGGTGCTAATATGAAAATATTGTGGTGACAACAGTATTAGTATGAGTGAATTGCTGCTTGACATCATACCTCATTAGCATCCTCATTACTAATACTCTGTCAAGGCCACGCTATCTACTATTCTCATACCAAATAAATTATATACACACACATGAGCCCAGAGAAATTATGACTTAACAGTGCATGAAGTATCCTAGCTCATCATAATTTCAGGTCAACTGAGCAATAACCGGTATAGAAACACAATTGTGTAATAGGTTGTAGTGAATTTGAGCAGCTTATTTCAACTGTCTTGATAAACAAATCACATATGAGTTGACTGAATTAGCATTTGACAGTCAGAATCAAATATTGATGTTCAAAGTAATGTGTCATGGGTGAAAGAGTACATGACTAAAGATTGGGTTTTCCTTTAGAGAATTGTTCATTAAATTGCATATGTTTAGATAAAACACTCTTACCCTTAACCGTTGGTGAAAAATTCATTGCATGGCAAGAGAAAACCAAATGCATAAAATACTAAAGGTCTGGTTCTGAACAGTGTAAAATCCTGAACATTTCTAAAAACACATGGTTTATTTCTTTCATAGGGATTCAGTATCACTTGCAATTAAAATGCTTGATATTAAGCTCTTTACGGAGTGTTTCATACCTTAACTCTTAGAAAAAAATGTTTTCCCCTCATTTAGAATGTTGAAAAATTATATTTGTAAATAGAATTGACTTTCAAGAAGAGAGATTGTTATAACTGCCTAAATATCAGTAACATTTTTTGTCTTTGACAGCACATAAAGTCACATTCTAGTAGCTTTGATGACCTGTTGGAGTACTTATGGACTGCACATGTCTCATCTTTGGAGATTGCTCAAAAAATTTTCAAAATAGGTAAGAATGGATCTACAGTTATTTTGTCTGGGGGCACCTGGGTTGCTCAGTTAAGCATCTGACTCTTGATTTCTGCTCAGGTCATGATCTCAGGGTCATGAGGTCGAGCCCCATGTTGGGGCCCATGTTGAGCGTGGAGCCTGCTTGAGAGTCTCTCTCTGTCTCCCTCTGCCTCCCCCTGCCTGCTCACACTCTCTCTCTAAAAATAAAATAAAATAAAATGATTTTGTTTTAATATGGTAACAATCTTTCCATCTTACACTATCTTTTTCATTGAAGTCTTTTTCAATTTACCTATTCACCAATATGTCAAACATGAGGATGTATTAAGATAAAGAGAAAACTGACAGGAAAATGTTTTACTGGATAAAGCCCAAAACTATGTTATAAGCAGCAGGGGAAAATATGAAGAAAAGTATGTTTGTGCCACAAGACAGCAATAAAACAAAATAAATTCAGAAGTACAAGAAGATTTTTTTAAGGCTGTTTTAACAAAAACTGGTGTCTGTAAACAAAAAGGATGTGATGGCAAATCATTATAGGATCTCTGCATCACTTTGATCAGAAAAAATAGCTTGGCTAACACATATTTGGAGGGGAGTGTCCAAGAAGCATCTTGGTTACCATGCCAGTTAGCTAAAATGTCAGAACTCTCCCCATTTTACAGCAAATGAGATCGAAAAAGACAGCATGACTTGGTATGGAAATGAATGACACTGTATGGGGGCGGTATCTGCCACCCAGAGTGAGACATGCAGTATAAGGAACTAAAGAATGGGTGACTGGTTTAAAGTACACAAAAAATATAGGCACTCATGTTTGAGGACTTCTTATTGATCAAGTACTGTTATCTTTCCCACAGACTGCATATCCAGTGAAGAGAAACAAATCACAGAGTCAGGAAGCTTACATTGTTTTGTATATTTTATTTCTTAATAGTGCTTCAAAGGCTGATTTTTATATTGGTCAACAGAAGAGTTCATCCTCTTGGCATGTCTGTGAGATGAATTAAGATTGTAGCCATCATACCTTTTTGCTGTGACTCAACTGCTTGATTCTGATCACTGCCAAAGAGAGGTGAGATTATCAGCCAACAGAGTAAACAGGAGTTGTCAACATCAAAAGTGGAATTGAGATCAAGTCATTATAGTTTATAGAAAGTAGTTTATAAAATATTATTTTTTGTAGACTTTCCCAATGACATGCAAAACTAAATTCCTCTGAAAAATAGCATTTCTCATAGCAACTCTCAAAGGATGATGAGATCAGCCCTCAATATCTGAAATAAAACAACAAAGCTGAATTTATTGCAATTCTAGGAAGGGAAAGTTACATCATCATGCACAGTATCACTGAGCAGAGCACTCTTCTCATCTTGAGACGGGTTATTAGGAGATGCAGAGTTCAGAGACTGGTAGATCTTTAGGCATTTAAGTGGGTTGAGTCATCAGTATAAGAAGGCTACTTAGGTGAGACAGTTTTCATTTGGCATTAGAGGCATAGTTATGCAGGGAGTCCATTCCTGATTGGCTGACTTTCGGAAAGGAGGGCATGCCACTTACTGGATGCTTGGAAAAACCTGGTCACTGAAGCAAATTTTTGTTGATGGATCGAAGTCAGTCTAAAAATGGGTTTGGTGGCTACTTGTTACTCTGTCTACAGAGAATTTGTCTTTTTCTAGGACCCACAAACATGAACAGAACTGAGGTCATACCCAGGCAAGAACTGAGAGGACCCCAATGTCTCACCGCTGGCTACCTTGAGACCCTGAACAAATAGGAAGTAAAGGCTTGAGAAAAATTGTAAAAGGCCTTAGCATTGAAGGTATACCCCAACACATACATAGAGCTCCTCAGCAAAAGGTGGAAGACTCATTGGTTCAAGGAACTTAAGAAAATCTTTAACTAATCATTAGCTGACCATTAAGCTTCTGAGCAGGGACTTCAGTGATGACTCACTACAGAGAACACAGAATGAATAACAGAATTTGTCCAGGCAAATCAATAAACAAATAATGACAAGAAAACCAAACAACAACAAACCCTGGTAAGGATGGGAATCTGATTTTTAGAATTTCCACTTTATAGTTTCTGAATTGTCCATTGTTCAAAAAAAAAAAAAAAAAGAGAGAGAGAGAGATGTGCAAAGAACAGAGAAAGTAGTGCATGCATGCCCCCGCCACCACCCCCCGCCCATACAGACACTTACACAGAGATAATCAGTCATTAGGAATTGTTCCTCTGAGTTCAGATGATGGACAAAATTTTTGAATCACTTATGAGCATGTTTTAAAAAATTTTTAAAAATTGTGTCTAAAGAATTTAAGGAAAGTATGAATTGACAACAATGTTTTACTAAGTAGAGATTATGAATAAAGAGATAAAACTTACAGAAAAAAATAGAAATTCTGCAGTTGAAAATTATAATAGTAAAAATAAATAATTCACTTGAGGGATTCAAAAGCAGACTTAAGCTGGCAAAAGAAAGAATCTGTAAACTTGAAAATAGGTAAATTGAGATTACCCAGTGTGAGGAACAAAAAGAAAAAAGGATGAAGAAAGATGAAGAGAGCTTTGCAGACCTGCAGGAGAGTGGGAATGGAACTATATTGCAGGAAAATTTATGTAAATGGTTAGATTAAGTTACTATTAATATTAACACATTGTTTTAAGATGGATAGTAATTGTATATCATCAGTGAAGAGGAAGAGTTAAGAAATTATAATGTAGATAGATTAGAGAGAGATGATAGAAAAGAAGCACAGGGAAGAAACATTTACACTAGAAAATATCCATTTAGTACAAAAGAAGACAGCAATGAAGAAAAAGAGGACAAAGACATAAGACATAAGAACAGATAGCAAACTGGCAATATTACTCTGATAGCAAAACCAAAGACATTACACAAAAACTACATGCCATATTTCTTATGAACATAGACACAAAAATCCTCAATGTAATGCTAGTAAACAGAATCTAGCCACATATAAAAAGGACCATAAACCATGACCATATGGGATTTATTCTAAGAATGCAAAGTTGGTTTAGTATTTGATAATCAATCAATATAATACACCATATTAATGGAATAAGGAACAAAAATCACAAAATCATCACAGTAGACATAGAAAAAGCATTTGATAACACACTTTTACAATAACAACATTAAAAAAAACCTAGGAATAGAAGAAAAGTTTCTCATCTTGTTAAAGTGCATCTAGAAAAACCTACAGTTAACATGGTATGGTGAAAGACTGAATGCTTTTCCTTTAAAATGAAAAAGACAAGGTTGCCCATTCTTACCACATCTATTCAAGATTGCACTGGAGGTTCAAGCCAGGGAAATTAGGCAGTAAAAAGAAATGAAAGTAATCTAGATAGAAAGAGAAGAAATAATACTTTCTCTCTAAGAAATCCACTAAAAATATTATAATTAATATATGAGTTCTTCAACCTAGCAGTATACAAGGTCAACATACAAAAATTAATTGTATTTCTATGTGGTAGCAATAAAAAAATCTTAAAATGAAACTAGGAAAACAGAAACATTTACAACAGCATCAGGAAAAATAAAATATATAGGAATAAAGTTAGCAAAAGAACTTTAAAACCTGGATACACTGAAAAATACAAGATATTTTTGAAAGAAATGAAAGAAATGTTTAAAGGAAAATCTTCTTGTGTTCATGGATTGGAAGACGTAATATTGTTTAAATGGCAACACTCCCTAAATTTATTCACAGATTTGGTGCAATCTCTGTTAATCTCTTACTACAAAAGTACAGTAATCAAGACAGAGTGTTAATACATGATAGTAGACATATGGATCAATAGAATAGAATTGGGGTCTAGAAACAAAAGCTGATTTTCAATGAGGGTGTAAAACAACTTGATGGGTAAAGAATAGTTTTTCAACAAATGGTGCTGGTGGAACTGGTAATCCACATGCAATGAATGAAGTTTGTCTCCTAAAACAACAAAATTAACTCAAAATGCATTATAGACCTAAATATAAGAGCTGAAACTGTGGAACTCAGACTAAAGCTTGTGGCCTTCGGGTTAGGCACACAATGTCTAGTTGTGCTGTTATTAAAATTGTGTGACCCTTACTGAATAACCTTACATATTCATGTTTTCTCCTTCTTGAATTTGAAAGTTGGGCATGATTTGATAAGAGCATGGAGGGCCAATCAATTTTTCTATAATCAAGGACAAGTTAGTTATTTCATCCTCTATACGCCCATAGCTCTATATGAACCATGTATATACAGGTATGTTTCTTTCACAGATATTAACCAGGGGATATGTTCCAGTTACTTTCTGAATCCATAATACCTAGACCCTGATGTCTATATTACTTTGAGTAATTCCAGGGGGAATGTAACAAACCATATAACTTCCATAATAAGACTTGAAGGACATAGGGCAAGATGAGCAAGAAATAGCATGTAAAATGTTTCAGAAGAAACAAGCATGGTTCAAAATAGCAAGCAAATATATATCACCCCTGTAGAGAATAATGTATACACATACATAAAAGGGCTCCTGGGTAGCTCAGTCAGTTAAATGTCTGACTCTTAATTTGAACTCAGGTCATGATGTAAGCCTGGTGAGATCAAGACCCATATCAGGCTCCATACTGGGTGAGGAGTCTGCTTAAAATTCTCTCTCCTTATCCCTCTGTCCCTCCCCCATCCTTAAGGTGCTCTCTCTCTCTTTCTCTCTCTCTCAATAAAATAAATAAATTAATTAAATAAAATAGATAAAATTACTAAAAATTTAAATTAAAATTTCTTTCTCAGTAAGAACAGAAAGCAGGAATATAAATTGTTGCAACTACCATGGAAAATAGTGTAAAGATTCCTCAAAAAATTAAAAATAGAACTACCATATGATCCAGCAATTCCATAACTAGGTATTTTTCTGAAGAAAATGAAAACGCTAATCTAAAAAGATATACATGTTCATTGTGGTATTATTTACAATAGCTAGAACATGGAAACAATCTAAGTGTTCATCAATGCATGAATGGATAAAAATATGTAATATTATCATATATATTATAGTGGTATCATATATAATGACATATATATATATAGAGAGAGAGGTGCTGAGTGAAATGGGTGAAGGGGGTCAAAATGTATAAATTTCCAGTTATGCGTAGTTCATGGGGATGTAATGTATAACATAGTCATTGTAGTTAATAATACTGTACTGCATATTTGAAATTTCCTAGGAGAGTGAATCTTAATCTCATCACAAGAAAAAATTTTGTAACTATGTTTGGTAACAAATGTTAATTAGACCTGTGGGGATATACACAAATATCAAATCATTACATTGTACACCTGAAAAAAAGAAAGAAAAGTTAGCTTTCTAGTATATATCAGCAGAAATAAAATACCAAGCTACCTAAAAAGCAGGAAAATTCTGTTACTTCGTTTTTAGTGGTTGCCTGAAATGAAAATTATGTGTTCTTTAGGAGATATCTAAATTCAGCAGAAATTTTGCCAATTTTCTTTGACTTTTACCTTTACATTTTATTTATTTATTTATTTACTTACTTACTTATTTTAGAAATAATGGGGGGAGGGGAGACAGAGAGAGAGAGAAAAGGAGAATCCCAAGCAGACTGCCCCCTGAGTGTGGAGCTTGATGCAGGGCTCGATCCCACGACCCTGAGATCATGACCTGAGCTGAAATCAAGAGTTGGAGGCTCAACCAACTGAGCCACCCAGGCGCCCCATCTTTACATTTTAAAATAATGAAACTTGGTCACATTTCAGTTTATGTAAGTAATGTAAATGCTTTATGAAAAGGGAAAAATATGATTAAAAACACATGTTCTGAGATGGTAATTTCCAAATTTAAAATTCTAATAACATCTCTTCAAATTTTCAAATCTAGGTGGTAAAATCAACACCAAGTTTCTATAATCTATATTCTAAAAAGTAGAATAAAGTCATTTTGAACAAATTATCTGTTTTGAAAATTGAGTTGGCAAAATTCTGAGTAGACTAATTCAAAATGCATACTTTTCCCCACTTGTCAATTAGATTAAAATATTATTCTAAACAAGAAGCTGATTTTGCAAGAAGCTGGGCTTTATTTGTGGATTATTTAGCTCCACCACACTTTCCTACAACCTTAATTAGAACATATGAATTCCAGAAGGAGCTTCCAAGACGAATGCTTGTTAGTGGAGATAATGTCCCCTTCATCAGTGACTTTAGTGGCTTTCAGAACACAATCCTGTTTGCTCTAAATCTTCTCCACAAAGTGCATAGGTATACAGGTAAAAGCCACAGAGACTTTTTTTTTTTTTTTGTAAATTTTTTATGTTGTGTTGATTTCATACATAATGAAATGAAATACTATTAGAATCATAAATCATTACAACAGACTGTCTAAAGATGAAAATGTTGACTTCCTAAGATATCTGTTTCAAAGTTTTAAAAATAATCCTTGTGGGTTTATGATTGGCTTCATTTAGTGAGCACATATTACAGGCCTTCCCTTATTTAGCATGTCCTCTCCTCTTGGACCTTTGCACAAAGCAGATCAATATCACCACATGTTAATTTGACAAGGAGACAATGGACATCTCTATTTCTTTCTTGGATAAATTTTGCTATTTTATCTTATTTTTGTTTTTAAATGAAAAAGATTACTAAACAAATAATGACACTTGCCATGACTAACAGAACCATGAAATAAATTGTATTTTATGAACTTTCCTCATCCTCATCATCTATGATTATAGACATAAAGAAAAAAAATTGACCCCCTTCCAAATTCTGGTTTTGAAGGAGGTATATTTCTCCAAGATTTCAAAATCCTAGGTTTACTAATAGTGGAAAACATAGAAGAAATTACATAATAATAAGTTTGAAAATTACTATGTCATTCAATTTCTAAGATACCATTTATCCTTGTTCTACTGAGGAAAAAAAATTATGCGTGTGTGCGTGTATGCATGTGTGTTAAATTTATATTTCCTAAAACAATTCAGAAATAAGATATGAGTCAAAATAAAAATGAATGCGTTATATTTTAAATGTAAAACTTGTATGTATATTACTTAGAGTAACATTCGCTGTTTTAATAAACCTTCGAATTGTAATGGCAAAACTCAAAGGATTCTATTTCTGGCTCACATAATGATGTAGGCTATTACGTCAATTGGTAAGAGACTTTCTTCCATGGTAATTCAGAGACCTAGGATCTTTCCATCTTTGTCTCCATCCTCCTTCACAGTTTCACTACTGTATCCTCCTTATAAGGTAATTCAAAGGAATTAGCTTAAGGAGGTCCCTCTTTGAAAAGCTTAGACTAGCAGTGACAAACTTAACTGTATCTCACATAGCTTTGGTAAGAATAGTCATACAGCCCAACTAGATGGTGCATAGGAGGGACTCGGGAAAGTTAATTCTTGACTGAGCCACACTGTTAGGAGCATCATAAAATGTATTGATTTCCAGTCATCTTTGCCACATTGTCAGATATAAAAAGTACAATCTAGGCTCAGACGATATGAACAAACTCTACTGTCCTAGTATGTAGAGTGAGGCACTGAATGGATGGTTAGGATTAATTACATTTTTTTTTTTAGTTCTTTGTTTTTAAATTTAGTTTTATTATGTTATGTTAATCACCATACATTACATCATTAGTTTTTGATGTAGTGATCCATGATTCATTGCTTGCGTATAACACCCAGTGCTCCATGCAGTATGTGCCCTCTTTAATACCCATCGCCAGGCTACCCCATCCCCCACCCCCTCCCCTCTAGAACACTCAGCTTGTTTCTCAGAGTCCATAGTCTCTCAAGGTTCATCTCCCCCTTCGATGCCCCCCCCCTTCATTTTACCCTCCCTACTGTCTTCTTCTTCTTTTTAACATATAATGTATTATTTGTTTCAGGGGTCAGTTCTGTGATTCATCAGTCTTACACAATTCACAGCGCTCACCATAGGATTAATTACATTTTAAAGATTGTACACAACAGATTTCTAGATTTTTGTAATTCCAGTTTTACCAAAATTAGCTTTGGATTTGTTAAGGAGTTCTGAGTTGACTCTATAGGCTACAATAAAAAGAAAAAAGGACGAGTTGGAATGTAGGTAAACTAGCTACCTTGTTTCCTATCTTCCTCTACTAATTGCATGCACTCACTGATACTCAGAATTCAGAAACAGTGCTTCGAGCCTTGGCAGATATTTTTAATTCAAGTATAGAAAAAAACAGGATACCATTAATAAAAATAGTTCTACAGTTGAGCATGTTCGATTTATAGTCAGTAAATATATATTGAACAAACTTTTTAGTATAACATTCGGCTACATTTTTGACACCAGAACATTTCAGCTTTTGCTTTACACTGGAAACTGGACTGCATTTCCTTATATTTTAGCCACTATGCCCTGATATTTTTGAGACTTCAAGTCTCCATATTTTTGCATTTTATTTTTTTATTTTTATTTTTTAAAGATTTCATTTATTTGACAGAGAGATACAGCGAGAGAGGGAACACAAGCAGCGGGAGTGGGAGAGGGAGAAGCAGGCTTCCTGCGGAGCAGGGAGCCCGATGCGGGGCTCGATCCCAGGACTCTGGGATCATGACCTGAGCCGAAGGCAGACGCTTAACGACTGAGCCACCCAGGCGCCCCTATTTTTGCATTTAAAAAAAATATTTATTTACCACAACCACGTGGGGAAAGTTTAGTCTGCAGAACAGACCTCTTGTATGGGTGTTCCTGCCTCACTGCTGGTGTGTAATAACAGGGAAATGAGTGATTTCTTAGTCTTGAGACATTTGCCATGTAAGCTCCAGCCACTTGTCAGCCACCAATTAGAGACCCCCATGGAGAGGAATTAGAGGTGAGCCAAGAATCCAGGGATAGTAATGAAAATAGGTGCACATGAAATAAAGCAACGGGAAACAAACATGCTTTTCCTAACAGGGAATCAAATAGAAAAAGGGCATTGCTCCAGGCTCATGACTTCTGTATATTTCTTTTTTGCTCATTGACCTATCAATCCATTCTGATACATTTGTCCTATTGAAAATTCATACCATTACTAAACACTTTTTCTCCATTTCTTTTTTTTTTTTTAAAGATTTTATTTCTTTATTTGACAGAGAGACAGCGAGAGCAGGAACACAAGCAGGAGGAGTGGGAGAGGGAGAAGCAGGCTTCCCACTGAGCAGGGAGCCTGATGTGGGACTCGATCCCAGGACCCTGGGATCATGACCTGAGCCAAAGGCAGACGCTTAACGACTGAGCCACCCAGGCGCCCCTTTTCTCCATTTCTTAATAGTATTTCATTTTTTGGCTATAATTTCACTTATACTTATTTGAACAATATGTTCAATATATGCCTCTTATTAAAAATTTAAACATTAAAATGCATGTAAAACTTAACCTCTCTCCATTATCTTTTAACTTCCATATCTTAATTCCTCGCCTGATATATTTTTTTTTTAAGTTTTAGGCCTATTCCTATAAAAAAATTTGTATGAACTCATGAATAAATATAAAAATAAATAATTTGATTAAAAACTGTGCTGTTTGCATAAAAAAGATTATATGTATGGCACCGCTCTGTGCTTTAAATTTTTCAGTAGCTATATATACTTGAGATATGAGATGTACTTGAGATATACTTGCAAGTCAGCAAGTATTGACACACATTATTCTCTAAATAATATATAACTTTCTATTGAATGGATTGATATTCTTTTCAGTTTTAGGTAGTGCAAAAGTGGAATTCACTGTGTACTTTTATTAGCTTAATTTGTTGGGATAGTGGCCGATTCTATTACTAGGAATGAATTCATGGATCAGGTATTGCTAAGTGGCAATTAAACAGTGTGCCATGGATTACATTCTTGTCAAAACCAGAATAAAAACAAAACAAAACAAATTACTTACTAAAGTTCATATTTCTGCATAGACACCAAAAATGAATATTAACAAACTTTCTAATTTTCAAGGGTCTGATATGAGAAAAATGGCACTTCATTTTTTATGGGTTTTCATTGCTTCAATCACCGCTGTATCTATTATGTTCCTTAGTTACTTACACATAAGTTTGAATATGAAGGCAAAATTTAAAATACATAATTTTAAAGAGCAAAATATTGTTTTATTAAAGAATGTATATGAAATGCTAATTTCATACTAATTATATTGAATTTTGTTTTAGATAATTTCAACATTTGGGATCAAAATTAAAATTTTACCTAAAATTCTCACATATTTTTACTATTTTTCTAGGAACACTATCTTTAATTTTATGGAAAGTTTTAATGAAGTCAACAGTTGCAAGGAAACTGTTTCTAGAGATTTTGGAATTCATCCTTCACCCCTTTAACTAAATGCTTCTGGAAATCTGTATAAAATAAAAATCCACAATGATAATTTCTCGAAAAACAGTATTCTCAAAAATTAGTCCTTGCATGTTTGCATAATTCTGTCATTGTCTATGCCTATATTTTAAAGTTTGAATTAATATATTGCCATTAATTTGCTTAATTAATAATTAGTGAATAAGTATCAATAATTAAAATGTTTACCTTTTAATGTAGATTCAGCTGAATAACTGACAAATGCTGATAAATTAATAAAGGTCATAAAACCTGATTGGAATTTTGGATGTTTTTCTATCTAAGTTAGTTTTACAAAACTTGGAGGAATAGATTTTTATGGTCACCAGTCAAGAGGCAGAAGATTTTAAATAAAATTTTGATGATGAATTTGGATTTCTAAAACATTTAAAAATAAACTATTAGTTTAGAATGTATCACCTGATCCATCATTATCTTGGGAGGTTGTTAGTTTTCTCAAACTTAGAAAAATTATGTTCCTGACATCTCTTTTTTTCCTTTTTTTTTAAATTCATACTTATTATGGAGTACTTAAGGGTAAATTTCTCTCCTTTTTTTTTTTTTTTTTTTAAATTTATTCTTTTTTAGGAGTAATTAAGGGTAATTTTTTTTCTTTTTTTTTTTTTTTTTCAAATTTATCTCCTTTAAGAGGAGACAAAGTGCACTGACAGGAAGGTGGCTTCTCTCCTGCTTGTCCTCTTGGTGACTTTCCTTCCATAGCTTTTATGCAGCTTGCTGACAGGTTTTACATAGACCCCCCAACCACAGGCAAAATGTATCCACTAACAAACTATTTGGAAAAATAAAATGAATAAATTGAGCCGAAAGGTAGATATTATGATAAAATGACATGGCACTGATATCGGAAAGACTTAAGTTTACATCTAACTTCTGCCATTTTCCAACCAATGTCAACTGGTTAATCCTAAGCAATTTATCAAATTCTTCTGTACCTCAATATACTTATTGAAAAAAATGAAAATTATGGGAAAGAAATGAAGATGAGTGAAGAGTCTACAGAATTTGGTTATAAAAATTGGCTAGTTTGGGCGCCTGGGTGGTTCAGTTGGTTAAGCGTCTGCCTTTGGCTCAGATTGTGATCTCTGGGTCCTGGGATCAAGCCCCACATCAGGCTTCCTGCTCAGTAGGGAGCTGTTTCTCTCTCTCTCTCTCTCTCTGCCCCTCTCCACTGCTCATTCTCTCTCTCTCTCTCTGAAATAAATAAAATCTTTTTTAAAAATTGGCTAGTTTAAAAACCAAAAGGCAATGACTATCTAGTCTAAAACCTACAACACAGTAGTTGTAGTATAGAATATGGGTTTGATGAACAAGACACCAATAAGATAACTTGTATCAAAACCCCAGAAAGCCCAAACCATGAAACTTAACCATAACTAATTACAGCAACTCTACCATTCCTAGAAATCATACTCATTTGCTAAGAAATTTTAACCATTTGTATTAGCTCCCTTTTGCTATTGTAACAAATTGCCATAAACTTGAAGGCTTCAAAATAACACAGATTTATTATATCACAGTTCTGGACATCACAAGTTTAAAATGGATTTTACTATACAAAAATCAAGGTGTTGATAAAGCCTAGTATTTTCTGGAGGCACTAGGGGAAAATTAATTCTCTTGACTTTTGCAGCTTCCAGAGGCTGCCCTCATTCTTCAGCTCATGGCCTCTTCCTTCATCTTCAAATCTCTCTTTGATTCTGACCTTCCTGCCTCCCTTGTTTAACTTATAAGGACTATCATGATTATAATGAGCTCTCAAATTATCCAGGATAGCCTCCCATCTCAAGATCCTAATTTTTATTTATTTATTTATTTTTATTATTATGTTATGTTAATCACCATACATTACATCATTAGTTTTAGATGTAGTGTTCCATGATTCATTGTTTGTGCAGAACACCCAGTGCTCCATGCAGAATGTGCCCTCCTCAATACCCATCACCAGGCTAACCCATCCCCCCACCCCCTCCCCTCTAGAACCCTCAGTTTTTTTCTCAGAGTCCATTGTCTCTCATGGTTCGTCTACCCCTCCTCCGATTTCCCCCGCTTCATTCTTCCCCTCCCGCTATCTTCTTCTTCTTCTTCCTTTTTTTTCCTTAACATATATTGCATTATTTGTTTCAGAGGTACAGATCTGTGATTCAACAGTCTTGCACAATTCACAGCACTCACCATAGCGCATATTCTCCCCAATGTCTAGCACCCAGCCGCCCCATCCCTCCCACCCCCCACCACTCCAGCAACCCTCAGTTTGTTTCCTGAGATTAAGAATTCCTCATATCAGTGAGGTCATATGATACATGTCTTTCTCTGATTGACTTATTTTGCTCAGCATAACACTCTCCAGTTCCATCCACGTCACAGCAAATGGCAAGATTTCATTCCTTTTGATGGCTGCATAATATTCCATTGTATATATATATATATATATATATATATATATATATATATATATATATATACA
>NW_023270807.1:80583868-80608681 GCF_011800145.1 Mirounga leonina | reverse complement strand
CACCTCTTCTTTATCCATTCATCTGTCGCTGGACATCTTGGCTCTTTCCACAGTTTGGCTATTGTGGACATTGCTGCTATAAACATTGGGGTGCATGTACCCCTTTGGATCCCTACATTTGTATCTTTGGGGTAAATACCCAGTAGTGCAATTGCTGGATCGTATGGTAGCTCTATTTTCAACTTTTTGAAGAACTTCCATACTGTTTTCCAGAGTGGCTGCACCAGCTTGCATTCCCACCAACAGTGTAGGAGGGACAGATGTTGGCAGGGGGTGTCAAGATCTTAAGTTAATCACATCTGCAAAATCCCTTTTGCTATCTAAATTAACATCTTCACGTGTCCAGGAATTCACCATGGACATCTTTTGGGGGCCATTATTTTGATACCACATTATTCATAATACTATCACTGTGCTGTATGCATTCAAACAGGGTTACAGAAGGGAGGGAGGTGAGGGAATGGGGTAACTGGGTGATGGGTATTAAGGAGGGCACGTGTTGGGATGAGCACTGGGAGTTATATGCAACTAATGAATCACTGAACACTACAACAAAAATTTATGATATACTATATCCTGGCTAACTGAACATAATAAAAAAAAGGATAGATGTAAAAAATGACACATTAATAGTTGCAGAGCAATAAACACACAATAAATTTCTGAGTATATCATTACAAAGTAATAGGTGTGTTTTCTATTAGTGGCTATAATACAACAGGAATTTATTCTATATCAGAAATGGTGGTTGGCAGTATCTTAATTAGTAATAATATTACTAATTAAAAATTAGAGCAATCTAATTTCATGGAGTGAAATCACAAAAAAAAATTAAGCAAAAAAGGAGAAAGATTTACATAAAGAGTACATGAATACTGCATGGAAACAGTGGGATGGAAGAACAAATAGTTTTCATTGGCTATTAGAACAAGAGGTAAAAAATCATCACAAACCTAGTAAAGTAGTCTTTGTATTTCTTGAGCTTTATGAGAATGCATTTCCTTTTCTCTCTGTGCATTATATTTATTCTTCCCTTGCTATATACTGTAATAGTAACGTGGTAGTCATGTTAGCTTTCATTTGTTTCACCCAAAATGTTTTTATTTCTCAGTCAATTTTTTAGTGCATAGATTTCACCTTATAGTCTAGTGACTTGTACAGTTTCTGATGGGATGTCAGTTGGAATCCTTACATTTATTCTTCTCTATGTAATTTGCCTCTATCTGGCAGTCTTCACTATGTTCTCTTTATCTTTGGGTCCCATCAGTTTGAGTAAGATGTGTCCAGGTGTGTTTGGGAGGGTGGATATAATTAATTAATTAATATTAATATTAATTCTGCTTGGTGTTCTCTCAGATTTTTAGCTCTAGGGGATTGATATTTTTCATTATTTTTGAAAAAATTTCCATCAATAGCTCTTCAAATATTACCACACCATTTTCTGTCCTTCCTCCTTCTGAGATTGCAAGTACACCAATGTTAGATTGCTTAATCACAAAGCTCTTTTTTCTCTGTTCTGATTTTCTACTCTTTTTCTCTTTAGTTTCATTTTGATTAATGTCTGTTAACTTATCTTTGAGTTTACTAACTTTTCCTCAGCTATGTAGATTCTACTGATGAGCCCCTTAAAAGAATTTTTCATCTCAATTACCATGTCATTTCTAAAAGTTCCTAATATTTCCCTTTGCCTCTTTCTTGTGGTTTTACTCTCTTTGCTGAAATCACCCATTTATTCAAGCAACTCTCTATTTTTTCCACTAAAACCTTTAACATCTTAATCATAGTTTAAATTCCCTGCCAGATAATTTCAACATCTGGGTCCTATATGACAGATTCTGCTGATTTCTGTGCCTCTTGCATCTTTTTTGTGACTCATAATTTTTGGTGGAAAGCCCAACACATGTGCAAGACCAGAGAAACCAGAGTAGAGAGTGTTTATGCTCAGAAGTGGGAGGGAGGAGGTGAGCAAATCTAGTCAAGGTTTGAGCTGGTTTATTTTGTTGTATCATTACTCTCAGTGATTTGCTCTAATGTTCTCTTGTGGTTAGGGGGTAAACAGGATTGCTGGAGAATTCTTCTCAATGATTCTCTTCCACCCTCGGCTTTAGATTTTTTTCTGCATCAGCCTGTGCCATATAAGGTCTTTCTATGCTTTTTCTCTTCCTTGACTGTTAGAAGTTTGTTATTATTTGATGCTTGTTAGCCTGGGATAGGTAGGCAGGGTCATTCTCCATTGTCCTGGCTCATCCTGGGTCTCAGTCAGGCCCTGCATTGCTGGGTCTCTAAGCTAGCACTTCAGGAGTGACTGCAACTTCACCTAAAGGTAAACTTTTCTAATGATCTAAATTCAGGTTGGTTCCTTGCCTTTCCCACAGGGTTAGAATTTTTTTTTTTTACCTTCTAGCTGAATAAGGCAGTCAGACTTGCTGCCTCTCTACCAGCAGATTAAGGATTTTGTACCATTGAATAGATATGGGGAGAAAGTTCTGAGTAGGGTGTGTCTTTCTGGCTGTTCTCTCTTTCTCCAGGCACACACCAAGAAGGAGCCTTTTTCAGTTCCCACCCTGTCCCCAAACTCTAGAATACCCAGGAAGACCCATGGAGAAGAACATTTATTGCATAAGAAGTGCCTTTAAATCTGAGGCTCTCATGGATTCGATTCTCTCATGCTAGGCTATACTCAGCAATATTCCTTCCCAAGATCCCTGTTGGGTTGGCTGTGGCTTTGGAAGGCCTGGACCACAGTTTATCTTGTATCTCTGTCCAATTTTACTTACTTCTTTTCTTCCTTCTGGATTGTTGATCTCTGTAGATATGTTGTACCCCAAACTCCATCTCAGCATATATATCCAGAAGACCCAATTCAAAATACTTTCACAATTTAAAAGTTTTTAATTATATTTTTAAAGTTGAAAATTTCCATTTTTCAATATGGTTGACTAAAAACATCTTTGCCTACTCTATTCCCTAGCAAAACTGAATCCTTCTAGGAATTTTTTTAATGGAAAATTTTCTGATTTTTCTGACACTAGGATCTACTTAAAATCACACCACTTACTATAGGAAAGGAATCTGATGAAGGGAGTGAAAATAAACAAAGGAGAGAGAGAATACTTAAGGAGGAAAACAAAATAATGAGTCTTTCTTGTATCAGTAAAACCATTATTAATTGGCAGTTACAGGAAAATCCCTGGACCCTCACTGATAGATACCACAACGTGTCAGAGAGGCAAGGACTATAAGAAAACACAGCCATGCAATCTTACCAAATGTGATAGAGTTTAGGAGACAATGTTTCAATAAGTCACTAATTCAAGAAGCTATTGATTGACAAATAAATAAATAAAACAATAAATGCTATTGAATGATACAGTGTGGTTCCAGTTATGGTGAGTTTGGGGGGAAAAGAAATGAATAATATATTATCCCTTACCTGAAATGATTTATGATTTAATGAAGAAGGAAGATTAGATGGAATATAGGTTGTATTTTTAATAAGTTTTATGCATCAAAAATTTTATTTCATTTAATACACACAAAAAATTTGTTCATTCAAAAAATACTTATTTGTACCTGCTATATGAGAGTCACTGTCCTTGGCTATACTTATATAATAACCAAAAAATAGAAATCTGTGACCCCATAGAGGTTATATTCTTAGTTGTGAATTGGATAATAAGCAAATCTCATAGTGTTAGTTAAATATTAGTGCAAAGAAAAAATAATAATTTAGGGAAAAGTGATAAGGAGTGCTAAAATACATTAAGCATCTTAAATTTAAAAAGTTTCATCAAGTAAGGTTTTGGTAAGGAGGAGGTATTTGAACAAAGATGAAGGTGAAAGGGAATGAGCCTTGAGGATATCTGGGGTAAGACTATCCCAGACAAAGAGGAAGAGCAAGCACAATTGTTGGAAGTTGGCTGCAGGCCTGGTACTTTTAGAAGAGCAGAAAAAGATCATTAAACAGGGTGAAAAGAAGTAGGAGGTATAATTAGAGCAATATTGCTTTTGGAAAGCCAAGGGTTAAGACTCAGGTGTAAGGGTTAATTATGTAGCTTCTTGTAGTTCATTGTAAGGATTATTTAAAAAAAAAAACAAAACAAATTTACAATGGAATAGAGATTAAAGAGAAGGCTGTTGAGCCTATGACCAAACTAGCCTCTCTAGTTGAACCTAGACTATAGAGGTAATGGGAAAACAATAAGGAGTCTATTGAGGTCATCCAGAAGAAATATGCTGTTATCTTGGACCATAACAATGATGGTAATAAGTGATTGTATTTTGGATATATTACGAATATAGTGACAACATGATTTGTTAATAGGTTGGGTGTGAGGTATAAAAGGAAAAAAGATGTTATAAATGATTCCAATCTCCTCTTTCCCTTCCTTTCCCTTTTTTTTCCTGACAATTTAGTGCAAAATTGATTAGGGAAACAAGGCAAGATGGGAGCTGGGCATAGGAGAAGGGAAGTCATTAAGCCAGCATGAAGATCAAGAGCCCAAGTAAAGTGAAGAAATTGTACCCACAAAGAGGAGTTTCAATGAAAGAAGAAGCTAAACTTGGCTAGAAAGGCATTCCCAGAGAAGAGATGCCCAGCATAGACAGCCAGAGTTCAAGTAGTGTGAGGGGGGAATTCACTGATAGAAGCCACATAGCATGGAATATTGGAGCCCAAATAGGGTGAAGAGGGCATCCATACAAAGGACAAAGTTGTGACATAGATGACAGATTGACTTATATACAGAAAAATTAATTAAATAATGGAAGTGAGTTTTTTCACTATTGGAAAAGGACGTTACAAATATGAAAAGAATGATAACTAAAATAACCCCTATGCTATTGGGTTAGAATTAGAGGTATTGGAGGGAACTCAATAGATTAGATGAGACACATGAGATGGTCTGTAGAGACATTCCCAAAATGATAAACACATCCACCACTCAGGTCTTGACTTCAAAATATCATTTTCCAATAAATGGAATAGGATGCCTTAGAGAAATGGCTGCATATGGTTGAGGCAGGTAAGGGAAAAGATAAGCTTGGAATGCCTTATTATTCCAGAAAAAAATGAAGTGTTCTAAAAGAGATGGATATATTGTCAAAGGGGCTTCCACTGGCCAATACTAAGACAATGGAAAATTAAAATAAATAATATAGTATTAAAGCCCATTGAATAAGATATCAAAACAAGAATATATAGAGATATAAATAAATGAATTAATACATTTAAAAATGATATTTACATAGGTTCAAAGCACCTTCCAAATACATATCTATAAAGTATGTATGTGTATATATAATGTAGACATACACATACATATACCTATATATGTATATATAATAGAGATACATAATATACAGTATATAAAATATACATATATAATATAAATATTAAATAAAAGAAATATAACAAATATAAGTAACAAACATGAAACATACACAGTAACAAATAATAAAGTAAAACATTAATATGCATATAAATATAAAATAAATAAAAAGAAGAGTTATGATTTCATTGGAGAAACCTGGTAGACACAACCTTAAGTGAACATCACCAGCAATGAAACAACTTAAAATTGTGTTCTCTTACCTGATGCATTAAAAGAATACAGTATCAAATTAGGTGGTATTTCTGCCAGAGGTGCATAACCTAAATCTAATTATGAATAAACATCAGACCATCCAAGTCATGGAACATTCTACCAAATACCTGGCCTATGGTTTAGTGAAAAAGTTATAGAAATAAAGAAAAAGCAGCAAATTTAAGTGGGAGAAAAAGTGAATTGTCTCAATTGACTATAGTGAGCACAAGAAAGTGACCTTTCATAAGACATTGCTTTAGAGAAGTGGAAAGTGTTGGACTCAGTGAGGGAGAAATGGGCAAGTTAGAGCTTATTTAGGAAAGATGAAGATGCTGTTGTGTATGGAGGTTGAGGAGGGGAGCTGTGGTTTATTGAAAATTTTTAAAAAATTATTTTGGAACCACAGTCATTTATTGCAATGATTTAGAGAAGGATTAATGAACACAAATTTTTTTATAGTTATATGTAACTCACAATCGCCTCGCAGCTGTGATTGCATTCTTTGATATGCTGAATTTAATCAATGGGTTTAAGCAAAACTTGCAGTAAAAAAAAGAAAGGTAAACTATATGAATATGTCCCTTAGGCCTAATCCCTTGTACTTGTTTTGTTTCCTATGAATTGATCTGTTATCAGTCCAATTCAGGACATCAAGAGATTCAATATCCTTCCAGGAGACCATGTTACCTCATACCTGGGAGTCAGTGAAGCAGGAAGTGGCAGATGAATCATTATCCCCTTCAATTCTCTGTTCCTGACAGAATCTCTCCCTTATACCCAAGAATTATTTCATATATGTTGGTGTATTTCATTGTTTCATGTATACACAATTTTTGACAGGAAACAAGGTGCCTCTGGATCAGAAAACAGGCATTCATTACTCATAGAACATCCTGGTGCCAGCACCTCATGCCCTAATTTCCACGGGGTGTTGCAATGAGGGCCAGGTGTTCACCTTGCCGTGCAGTGAGGTTGCACCACGGAAAGGAACTCTGAAATAATAAGGCTTGTAACTGACATAGAACAGCTGATGTATCAGCCCAATCGTTCTCTATGCTCGTGCATGCAATAGAGAAAAAGAGAAGCCCCACCTTTACATTGAAGGGAAGGGCAGGGGTGAGGTGAAAGAAGGTAAAATTCTTCTACATATTCAAATTATTTGCTTTTATTAGAAATTAAATGTTTATAGTAATCCTTTGTTTGACATCTCAAAGACAAGCATGTCTCCTACTTTGTTCCCCATGGCAGACCAGTGGTGATGCAGCACCAGGAATAAGGTTACTGCTCAATAAATAACTGCCAGATGAAGTCTGAGGCTTAGGAACCATTTTCTGATAGAGTTCTCTGTCAGTTCACTGTGATTATAACAAACACACAGTACATGCATATAGAGAAGGGCTGGGCCTGCATATTCCTAATTATGGCCCATGATTCAGGTCACAGTGCAGGGGTTCTAAATTGATGTCTCCTGTGCCTTACTCCTGAATCCTCTCGGCCTCTGTTCTGAATGCAGCCACCCCTGCTAGGACCAATTCCACATGGACTCTGACTAGCTTTGTGCATGTGAAACTTATGGGCTATTTTTAGTCACTCCTTGGAACTTGGACCTACTGCCCTAGGTTTCTGTACTTCTGCTGCTACCTGGAACATCTGGAAGAACCTGTCTGGTACTCAGACTTGTGCAACCAGAATCGCAGGAGAGTTATTACCCATTGGACCAACCTTGTGTTAAAAAATTATACCTGGGGGGCGCCTGGGAGGTTCAGTCGGTTAAGCGTCTGCCTTCGGCTCAGGTCATGGTCCCAGGGTCCTGGGATCGAGCCCCGCATCGGGCTCCCTGCTCGGCGGGAAGCCTGCTTCTCCCTCTCCCACTTCCCCTGCTTGTGTTCCCTCTCTCGCTATGTCTCTCTCTGTCAAATAAATAAATAAAATCTTTAAAAAAAAATTATACCTGGGATTTAGTTTATGGAGGTATGACAAAGAAAACATGGAGAGGCCAATGTCATTGAAAGAATAATTTATTATTTCTATTTCCAGAAAGAAGGGGACATGCAACCCCATGCCAGGACTCACGGGAAACACCAGGATGATCAAGAGGCAGGTGACAGGGTAGATGAAAGTGTGGTTTGATCTTTATTGGGATTTCCTTTGTCAAAGGCAAGACAGGGCAGAATAAACAGTCCAGGATTGGCTTTGGGCAATCTGGTTGCCTGGTATCTGGCCTTGAAATGATTTAGGGCTGAAGAAATATTGGTTTGGTATATGAGAGATAAGGGGAGGTGTGAGGGCACAGCCTTGGGTCCATCCGTCTATACATTAGAGTCAGGTTTTAGGCAATTGTCCACCACCCCCAGGAAATTAGCCAGCCTGAAGGGACAATCTCTTTCCAGGTGTGTAAAGCCCCAAAGAATGTCAAAACATTATAATATACAGAAAAGAAAAAGTATAATTAATATAACTTGAACAATGAATGATGAGAGCAAATGCATAAATTCCTCTCACTTCCATTTCTCAAAGCCAAAAGTTATGAGATGCCTTTCAGAATGTTCCTCATATATCCCATGACGTTAAACACCCATACCTTGGTGGTGGTGACACAATTGTCTCTCCTTATATTAGTTTTTCCTTTTTTCCTCCTTCCTTGTCTTTCAATGTATATCCCCGGGATCACATTTCCATATAACTACCTGCATGCAAGCCTTTGGCTCAAATCTTGCTAAAGTTCAGACAGGTTGGATGTATAGGTCTGGACTTGTACATAGACAGAAATGGAAAAAGGATTTGGGCGTCAAATCTCACAAAAACCTCTGCTGAATTTTACGTGGAACTGCTTATTTTACATAGCTATGCTGCTGAAATTTACCAATCAGAATTATTTGGATTAACAGTGATTTCCCCCCCCCCCATGAGAAGTACAAGTACCTTAGGTACAAAATATGTGACTTATTGTAGTTGCGATGAGAGAAAAACAAAGACAAAGACAGAACTCAATGAGACCAATACTTAATAACATTTCTCAGAAACTGAGGCATAATCCACTGTCTGCAAGACAGTCTGTTTTGGTTGGTAAGGCATTCCCATCTCTACCCTATTATTAGTAGGAAGAGAAATACAAAGTGGTGATTGATTTGGGATATAAAAAAATAATATAAATTCCTCCTGTTTTCTAATACAATCCCTACCATATTCTCAATTCCCAGCTTCAGCACCATGGTTTTCCTTCCTTCCTGAGCTTGTGTAATCATTGGTTGTCATTCTGCTTCTTTAACAGGTCCTAGACAGTATAAAGTACTATCCTTTTCAAAAATATCTTTGATTAAAAATTTTCAGGTGTATTCACAGTTAGTAATGATTATATAACCAATATAGCTAATAAGTAGGCTCTTCAGAGTATTAAGCATCAAGTCTTCATATTCACTAATCTTTTTTAAACAGTGTTCTCTCACTTAGAAGGATAAAATAACATATATGCAAGTACAATTGATTTTCAGGGAGAGAGATTATTCTAGTTGCCTAAATATTAATAACTATTCCTTCCTTGGGTAGCATGTAAAATCATCTTCTAGTAGCTTTGATGAGCTCTTGTAGTACTTATGGGTTGCACATTCTCATATAGATGTTTCTGACAACAGATTTGACAATAGGTTAAAATAGATCCAAAGTTACTTGTGTTTAAACTAGTAACCAACTTTCAGTCATATGTTATCTTTTTTGTTAAAGTCTCAATTTACCTATTTAGTAACATGTTAACTATGATGGAATACCACAATGAAGAGAAAAATGATGACATAATTTACTGTATAAAGTTCAAAATTTTATATGTAGGGAAACAAAATCTGGAGAACAGAGAGTTTGCACCAAAACCCAAAACAAGACAATAATCATCCACCATAACAAAATGGGAAATAATAGGCAATTGAGAAAATAGGTTATTTTAACAAACTGAGTTCTTTTTTTTTTTAAGATTTTATTTATTTATTTGACACAGAGACACAGCGAGAGAGGGAACTTAAGCAGGGGGGAGTGAGAGAGGGAGAAGCAGGCTTCCCATGGAGCAAGGAGCCCGATGCGGGGCTCGATCCCAGGACCCTGGGATCATGACCTGAGCCGAAGGCAGACGATTAACGACTGAGCCACCCAGGCGCCCCAACAAACTGAGTTCTATAAGTCTAGAGGGTGCAATGGAAAGTATCTGGAGCTCTGCATCATTCTTATTATGAAAAACTAGCTTGGCCAATAGTTTTTGGGGGAAATATCCAGAAACATCTCGGCTATCATACCAGAGAGAAGGGTTACTTCTCACAAACAAGTGTGACTTCCTAACCTTTTCCTTTGTAGAAATGGCCCCCCTTATTTTCCACTCCTCAAAAGATCACATTATTAGGAGTGTCTATGAAATGCTACTTCTCTCCACCCACTATAGTTAATTCAGTCAATTTACGTTTTGTCCCATTTGATTTTATTACTTTTTCTTTATTTTTGTGACTATTTTGCTACACTATATCCTAGTGATCAGATGGGATAGCCGCAATTCCTTGGCTTATTCTGATTTTGTCTTCTGAAACTTATTATGCACTTTGATTGTCAGGTAATTTCTACTCTTTTCTTCCAGTATCCATAGTATATGCCTGTGGCTTTCATATTAAAATAAAACTCGGTTTTAGCATTTGAAACCTCTATCAATTCTTTTTCATTTATTCAAACTTTCATTTTTTTTTCACTTATTCATCCAAATAAGACTATATTTGAGTGCTCAGTAAAACTTCTGTCCTGGGTCCTAAGGATGCAGCTATTATAGAAAATAAAGTTTTACCATCATGGAGCTCCCACACTGGTGTAGGAAGGCAGACAAGAAACAAAGAAACTAACAGAGCATGTGATAGGTGGAGACAAGTGATATGAAGAAAAAAATAAAGCAGGATAAAAAGGATAGAGATTGTTGAGTGGGCACAAATTTACACAAAGAAGTCAAAGAATATCCTGACAGTCAGAGAAGGTGGCACTGGAAAAAAGACCGGTAGGAGGTGAAGAGATGAGGTAGGCAGTGATTTAGGGGAAGAGCATTCTTGACGGAAAGGAAACAATGCTCTGAAAATCATGACTCATGGGTGTGTTTTAGTGTTTGAGGAAGAGCAAGGAGGCCGGTGTGAAAGGGGAGAGTGGGAGGAGAGCAGGGCAAAGGGAGTGAGGGATCCAGATCACGTCAGCTGCATGAGCCACATATATATATGCTGTGGGTTTTGCCCTGGGAGAGAGCACAAGCCATTTTAAGTTTGAGCAGAGGAGAAACATGATCTGACTTACAACTGAAAAGATCCCTCTGGTCATGATGTGGACATTACTTATACCAGAAAGAGAGCAAGGGTAGGAGCATTTCTTTTTCCAACAGTTAGAGGGCAGATTTAGTCTGTGGATGAGGCCCTGGGAAAACCTGCATATGAAAGCTTTATTTCAGCTTTGGAAGTCACCACCTCTCTCTCCTGAAAGAGAACAACACTGACAAACATGACGCTTAAGCATTCATTATCAAGTGTGGACCAGAGGAGGGCAAACAGTGTGTAATTGCTATAAAACTGTAGTCAGTGGAAACACACACACAAGAAGACAAATCAGTATGTATTCCATCTGCCAGTTCTGTTTTATGAGTTTTAAAAATTTAGTTGACTGTCAGTATTTAGTTTTAAAATGTTCTGGATTTTGGTTATAAATCAGCAAGACATACTGCTCTAAATGTCATGTAATTAGGTTATATAGGGTGACAACAAAAGAGCCATATAATTTTAATGTCTGTTTATTGATTTCACAGGGATTTATAATAGCTTAAGATAATTTCCTTTAGATGCTAAACATTTTAAGTATTGATAAATTTAAAAAATCAAGAACTATTAATTGAGGAAAAATAATCATAGCATTAATTTGAATTTAATGTTAGAATGCATGGATGGAATCCGAACAAGTGAGCATAAATCAAAAATATCAACAAGAAAACTATATGGTTATGATCACATTAAAATTTTGAAATTACTGTTGCTCAACAAATTAGAACCGTTCATCTTTAGTTCATTAATTAAACATTGGGAACACTCTGAAATGTTGGATTAAAGATTTCAAGAATTATTTGAAAAAGCTCTAGAACTTCCTTCCTTACATCATGATTCTTCATTAAAATTGTCCATACAGTCAATAAAAATGAACCTGGAAAAGATATAAAATTATTACATGTAAATTCAAGTTAATACTTAATTGTTAAAATGTTTATTTTGCATATATATATTTTGTATATAAAAATTTTGCATGTATTTTGCATATAAAATTAACATTCATTACTTGATAATTATACACATGAAGTTTTTAAATTTAAAATTTATTGACCAACTCATTATAAAAATTAATAAGAAATACAAATAATCAGAAAACTAGGAAAAGTGCATAAACACATAGAAAGAATTGTAAATTCATCAACAAAACTAAAAGGCAACCTTAGAATGGGAGAAGATATTTGCAAATGACATATCAGATAAAGGGATAGTATCCAAGATCTGTAAAGAACTTATCAGACTCAACACTCAAAGAACAAATAAGCCAGTCAAGAAATGGGCAGAAGGCATGAACAGACATTTCTCCAAAGAAGACATACAAATGGCCAACAGACACATGAAAAAATGCTCCACATCACTTGCCATCAAGGAAATACAAATCAAAAGCACAATGAGATATCACCTCACACCAGTCAAAATGGCTAAAATGAACAAGTCAGGAAACAACAAATATTATTGAGGATGTAGAGAAAGGGGAACCCTCTTACACTGTTGGTGGGAGTGCAAGCTGGTGCAGCCACTCTGGAAAACAGTATGGAGGGTCCTCAAGAAGTTGAAAATAGAGGTACCCCATGACCTAATAATTGCACTACTAGGTATTTACACAAGAGATACAAATGTAGTGATCCGAAAGAGCAACTGCACCCCAATGTTTATAGCAGCAATGTCCACAATTGTCAAACTATGGAAAGAGCCTAGATGTCCACTGACAGATGAATGGATAAAGATGTGATATATACATACAATGGAATACTACTCAGCCACCAAAAAGGATGAAATCTTACCATTTACAATTTACAATGAGCAAAATAAGTCAATCGGAGAAAGACAATTATCATATGGTTTCACTCATATGTGGAATATAAGAAACAGTGCAGAGGATCATAGGGGAAGGGAGGGAAAACTGAATGGGAAGAAATCAGAGAGGGAGACAGACCTTAAGCGACTCTTAACTATAGGAAACAAACTGAGGGTTGCTGGAGGGGTAGGTGGGTGGGGGGATGGAGTAATTGGGTGCATGAAGGAGGGAACATGATGTATTGAGCAGTGGGTGTTATATAAAACTGCTGAATTACTGAACTCTACATCTGAAACTAATGATGTACTATATGTTGGCTAATGAATTTAAATTAAAAAAAGAAAGAATTATAAATTCATACAACAGTGAAGAAGCATTTTCTGCATAAGAAACTAACCTAAGTTAGAGAAATTGCTATACAGTAGTGGCTTAAAGGAAACAGAAGCCTCAGTTCAGTTTTATGACAAAAATGTAAACTCCTGAAAACTATTTTAAGTACCACTCAGCAATATATGACTCATTGACTTTAATTCATTTCCTTTCTACAAATGTATTGGTAAAATCATAAACCCTATGCCAAGAAAAACATACATAAAATGCCATTATTACATTATTGACAAAGCTTATAAGAGAAAATAATGCCTACAGTTATAGTAAATTTATTAAATGAAATGCTACATATCCTTTAAGCAGAAGGAGTTGGATCAATATTTCCTGATATCAAAGAGCTTCAAGAAAATTTTCTAGTAAAAAAATATAGTGCAAGGCAGTGAGTATGATTTCATTTGTGCAAACAACATAGGTTTTATTTATCCACTTATATACACTGTTTTATGTACAAACACATTCTAGGAATTTGCACCACTTTTAAAAATTGGGTGAAGGGCCAAGAAATGTAAATGAAGAGAGGTGGGAAGAAGACTTTAATTTTCATTTAATGTGTCAAAGCACTTAGACATTTAAAGTTTGAATACAATAAATATAGTTTAAGATAAATCAGTAAAAGTAACAGCAATTTAAAAGAAAAAGAGTTTTTAAAACAATTTTTGAAGAGAAGAAATATTTCAGGTTAGATCTGTTAACATATGAGAGGTAACAGTTTGAAAGTGTCCAGAACGCTTGGTCCCAGGTCTACTTCTGTTTTCTTCCTACACTCTGGGGATGGGAGGATAATGCTTAATTGTAAACATCATTTACTCCTTTCCATGGAGATGGAGCATGTTACCTGATTGGTGGATGAAAGTATTTGGTTCATGTTTCTCAATTAGCTAGAGTTAATCTGTTATAAAGTCCCAAGACCCAAGGATAGTTCTTTTCTCTTCTTTCTATTTAAACTAGTGAGGAAGTTAGGCTAGTTTTAAATCTTCATATTTGATCAATGTTGAGTCAGTCAACACATCCAACAAGAAAGCAAAGGGCTGACACTAGAGTTCAGACTTATCTAGAGGGTAGATTTCAGTATACAGGAGGATGATGTGTTAAAGAGAAGGAACACAGGCTTTAACATAATATGCCAGGATGCAAATTTATTGTCTCATTTCCAGCTGGTGAATTATTTAAACTTACAAAACCTCTGTTTCTTTATTAGTAAAATATTGGCAATAAAGTTTTCTTACACCAAAGAAAAATGTTATTAAAGTATAGATTACTGGTTATTTAAAAATACATGGGAAAAGACAAACATACAAAGGCATTATCATACAACTGATTTCTATACTCAATACTTTCGGAATACAAAACAATGATCATTACCCCCAAAAAATCAGTTTATTGAAACAAACTGATTTTTAAGTTGGTCTAAAACTCTCTTCACTCTTTTGTTTACAAATGTTACTAGGTTTTTCAGTTTCATCTCGTATCCGAGCTTTGTTTTTTGACATGTTTACTTCTCAAAGTAGGATGTAGTTATCTCTTGGAGTTAATGTCAGCAGCTATGAGAACGTTCTCTAAGTCAAGAATTCAATACAATTGCTGCTTTGGAAAGAGTTACCACTTTGGCTTACCTACACCAAGACTCATGTATTGAAAGGCAAATATTAATGGGCAAAATACAGGGGTTGAGAGCAGGAGGACTAAGAAAAGATGTTTTCTTTTACTTTGGACCTGCTAAAAAAAACCCACTCCATTATTTACTTTTGTACTGTTGCTGGAGAAGGGGTTTCTGCCAGACCACAGGTCAGCTATATAGTTGTTCATTTTATTTCCTTTTATAAAAAATGGCAGACTTTAATAATTTGAGTAAGCAGAGGCTTTTAAATTACCATATACTTTAACTGCATGAAATAAATTATTTTCTTAACGGTTTTAGCAGCCTTTTGTCTGGAAAGGTAGCAAAATCCACTTTGTTCCAGATTTAGAAGGCTGACTCCCAGGCTGTTTGTAAGATGCCCAGAGTCTTCTAACACCAGTCATGACAGTGGGCCTTCCTGAACCCAGTAACTTAATAAATGTAAAAATGACCTCATCTATCAATACAATGTGGAGCTAGCAAAACCAACGAAGTACACTCATACAATAGGGATTGGCTGGTATAAAACAAGAGAGTATATTTCCTCTTAAATAATGCAAGGAGATATGTGGTAATCAAAACAATTTATAATAAACTTGTGAAGAGATGATTCTGGTTTACATGTAAGTCTACTTAAACTGACCATGATGAAATGATTGGAAATTTTCTTCTCTTAACATAATCCCATTCATTACAAGCTAAGCTGGTCTTGGTTTCTTATAAATCTGGTATTTCCTTGGATTTATCTATTACACCCTCACTTTATAGCCATTTAGTTTATAAGCTGGGCTTGCCTAGCTTGCTATAAATCCTCTCTTCAGAAAGATCCCAGGTACATTAAACAGAGGCATCTTCTAGTAAAAATCTTCACTTCTTAACAGCATGTGAAGAACCAGCAACTGGCCCTCGAATTAAATACCTCTCATTTCACATTATCACAGAAACAGTGCAGTTTACTAACCATTCTTTCCTTAGAGAAAACTCAATAATAATAAAAATATTGGTTCAGTTTCAAAACATTTTAATAGTTATTAATTCCAAGCATCCAAACACCATGTAACTTTGGCATTTTTGGAATTAGCAACCCAGGAGAAAAGCTTTGTTTAGACGTGAGTTGGATCATACTTTGTATAGAGACTTGCCAGAAAATAAAGAATTGTTGGGAAAATTGTACAAAACTTCTGTGCAGAGGTAACCTGCACTCCACAGTCCATTGTTCCCAGGGAGTTAGGAGCCTTGCTTTACTGTGGTCAGGAGTCTCAAAAGGCATCCCTTTTACTGCATGCAAAAATCATACATCCCAGAATACGTATAATATTCGTTAAGGTATAAGCGACAGGAACACTGAAGAAGGGACTACTGAGGAAGATAATATGAAGCAAGCCAACTGCTGACATATATGTCACCCCCTACCCCAGCTGTTCATTACACAGGTACATGGATTCACCTCACTTTGGACAACTCTAATATTCATATTTGCTCCACCGCCCCACACTGGGCGCTGGCTGAGAGCAGGACCAGCTCCGTGGTGTCTCTTCAAAGCCAAATGCCTATGATCAGCTCCAGCCTTGGCAATATATTTTTATAAAAGTATTGTAGTGATATTTATATATGATAAAGGGGAAAAAAGCACCTGACACAATTTCAGGCACATGGTAGGTGTTTAATAAGTAGGAGTTAACCACTTAACTTTACATCTTAACTTTATATCGCACCCCATTGTGTACTTTCAATTTAATGCAATAGATTATCAGATTGAAAATTTAGTAAGTTTTTTAATTGAAATATAATTGACATATAACATTGTGTTAGTTTTGGGAGTACAATGTAATTATATATATAAATATATATATAAACATATATATATGATTATCACAATAAGTTTAGTTAACATCTGTCACCAGATATGGTCACAGATTTTTTTCTTGTGATGAGAACTTTTAAGATATACTCCCTTAGCAACTTGCAAATATATAATACAATATTGTTAACTACAGTCACCATACCATACGTTACATCTCCCTGACTTATTTATCTTCTATCTGGAAGTTTGTACCTTTTGACCACCTTTGCCCATTTTACCCAACCCCTACCCCCTGTCTCTGGCAACGACTAATCTCTTTTCTATATCTATGAGTTTGATTTTTTATAAATTCCATGTAAAATGAGATCAGACAGTATTTTTCTTTCTCTGACTTATTTCACTTAGCATAAAGCCCTCAAGGTTCATCCATGTTGTTGCAAATGACAGGATTTTATACTTTTTTATGGCTGATAATATTCCATTTTATATCTATTGATACATATGTGTGAATATATACGTATACGTCACATTTTCTTCACCCATTCATCCACTGATGGACACTTAACATTGTTTCCATGCCTTAGCTATTGTAAATAAAGTAAATAATGCTGCACTGAATGTGGGGCTGTATATATCTTTCTGAGACAGTGACCTCAGTTCCTTCAGATAAATACTCAGAAGTGGAATTACTGGATCATATGGTGGTTCTATTTTTAATTTTTGAGAAAACTTTATACTATTTTTCATAGTGGCTACACCAATCTACTTCCCCACCAGCAGTTCATAAGGGTTCCCTTTTCTCCACATTCTCCTTAATATTTGTTACATCTTGTCTTTTTAATAATAGCCATTCTAACAGGTATGAGGTGGTATCTCATTGTGGTTTTCCCTGATCTCTGCATTTTCGTGATGACTAGTGATGTTGAGCACTTTTTCATGCACCTGTTGGTCTTCTTTGGAAAAATGTCTTCTTTGGGAAAATGTCTGTTCAGATCTACCCATTTTTAAATCAGATTTTTAAAATATTTTTTGGATATTAATCCCCAATCAGATATATGATTTACAAACAATTTCTCCCATTTTGTAGGGTTTTTTCCTTTTTTTTTTTTTTGATGATTTCCTTTGCTTCCTTTTTATTTGATATAGTCCCATTTGTATTTTGTTGTTGTTGCCTTTGCTTTTGTTGTCAAATCCAAAAACTCATCAGTAAGACCAATGTTAAGGAGCTTACCCCATGTTTTTTCCTAGGGGATTATGGTTCTAGGTTTCACTGCCAAGTCTTTAATTCATTTGCATTTGGGGTAAGATAATGGCCCAATTTCATTATTTTGCAGGTGGCTGTCCAGTTCTCTCAGCACCACTTATTTAAGAGAACGTCCTTTCCCTATTGTATATTCTTAGCTCCTTTGTTGTAAATTAACTGACCACACATGTGTGGGTTTATTTCTGGGCTCTTTATTCTGTTCCATTGATCTATGTGACTGTTTTTGTGCCAGTACCTTACTGTTTAGCTAACTATAGCTTTGTAATAGTTTGAAAATTGTAAGTGAGATGCCTCCAGCTTTGTTCTTCTTTCTCAAGATTTCTTTGGCTATGCAGGGTCTTTTGTGGTTGCATCCACGTTTTAGGATTGTTTTATTTCTGTGAAAAATGACACTGGAATTTTAATAGGCAATGCATTAAATCTGTTGACTGCTTTGGGTAGTATGGACATTTTAACAATATTAATGTTTCCAATTCATAAACATGGAATTTCTTTCCATTTACTTGTGTCTTTTTCAATTTCTTTCATTAATGTCATAGTTTTTAGTGTACAGGTCTTTCACCTCTTTGGTTAAATTTATTTCTAGGTATTTTACTTTTGATATAATTATAAATGGAATTGTTTTTCTTAATTTATAAGTTTATAGGTTATGAACCCACCACTATTACATTAGATTATCCTGAATTTAACTGTATTTATCAGAGGGATTTATGCTTTCATATGTTTTATTGCTACTAATTAGCAACTCTTTTGTTTCAGCTTAAAGAAGTCCCTTTAACATTTCTTATAAAGCCAGTCTAGTGGTGCTGAACCCCTTCAGCTTTTGCTTGTCTGGAGAACTCTTTATTTTTCCTTCAATTCTAAAGAAATATTTTGTCAGGTAGAGTATTCATGGTTGGGAGTTTTTTCTTTCAGCACTTTAAATAATTCATGCTACCCTTCTGGCTGGTAAAATTTCTCCTGAAAAATCTGCTGAGTCTTATGGGGGCAGGGTGGTTCCCTTGTACATAATGAGTTGTTTTTCTCTTATTGCTTTTAAGATTCTCTCTTTGTCTTTAACTTTTGACAATTTAATTATAATGTGCCTTGGTGTAGCTTTTTTGGAGTTCATCTTATCTGGAACTCTAGGTTTCCTGAATCTGGATGTCTGTGTCCTTCCCCAAGTTACAGAAATTTTCAGTCATTATTTCTTTCAGTGCATTTTCTGCCCCTTTCTCTATCTCTTCTATTTCTGGGAGCCTTGCAACACAAATATTGGTCCACTTGATGTTGTGCCATAAATGTCTTTAAGCTATCTTCATCCTTTCTCATTCTTCTCTCTTTTTGCTCCTCCCATTAATGAAATCTGCTGCCTCGTACTCAAGTTCCAGATCCTGTCTTCCACTTCATCCAAACTGCAGTTGAATCTCTCTATTGAATTTTTCAGCTCTGTTATTATATTTTTTTCAGGTTGGCAATTTCAGTTTGGTACTTTCTTATATTTTATATTTCCCTGTTGAAATTTTTACTTTGTTCATGAATTCTTTTCCTGACCTCAGAGAGCATCTTTATGACCATTATTTTGAACTCTTTATCAGGTAAATCACTTATCTCCATTTTATTAAAGTCTTTTTCAGAGGTTTTATGCTGTTCTATTGTTTGGAACATATTCCTCTGTGTCTTCATTTTCCTTGCCTTTCTGTGCTGGTTTTTATGGATTGGACAAAACAACCACCTCTCCCAGTTTTGAAGAAGAGGCCTCTGTATAAAAGATAAATCTTATTCAACCCTGCCCTTGCTCTTGGTTGTCTTTCAATCATTTGTGAAACTGCTTAGTGTGTTCTTAATGGCCCCCAGTAGTTAAAGGTGGGCTAAGACCTGTCAGTATCCCAAAGAGGCAGAGCTCAGTCAACACCTGGATGCCAGATGATTTTAAGCTGGATCCTCAGGTAGCAGCTTTTGTTTGTTACAGTCCTACGGAACCCATGAATTTAATTAAGCCCTGTTGGCCATCAGAGCCATGCAATCAAGGGGTATCCTCTGAAAAAAAACATGACACAGATGTGTGTACAAGTTCCTTTCCAGGAGATATCTCCACCCTGAAGCAAAACAAAGGGAAAGTGCCAAGATGGCACTTATCAAGTTCTTGGTTTCTGGAGAGTAGGCAATATTAAATAGGAAGCCTGCCCCTCAGTCCATAGCTATTAAAATGAACAAATAGGCCTCTTTCATGAAAAGACTGGGTGTGTTTCAGTTTGCTGCCTCTGCTTTGGACCCTTGGGAATTTGCCACAATGAGTCTGCACAAACCTTTTAAGAACTGTCTCTTAGTTTGCTTATAGACTTCTGGGCCTTGTGGATGCAAGCCTGCTGGCTTTCAAAACTTCTGACAGTTTTAAATCTTCATTCAGTCTTCACTGTTTATTTTAAATATCACCCATGGGGGTAAAAAGTAATAAAATCTAGGCAAGCTTTGTTTTCTTACTAATTTATACCTAATACTATTTTGCAACTTTAAAATGAGCTTTACTCTTAGAATATGTATAGTCAAGGATTAAAACTTAATGCCACTGTAGATAAAGAAATGGTTCAGAAGTTTACATAATTAAAAACGAAAAACTCCGTGCCAAGTCTTACCATCAGCAAAAATGTTAAAAAGCTAATTTGAAGCCTGAAAAGTTTAATTTTATTTTGTAGATTAAATTAAATGAATTTAGCTTAGGTTTCTTGTGGAAAACACTTCTGGAGACTAAAAAGTAGCTAAATGACACTTCGAAACTTTACTGTAAATGTATACATATGTTTCTATCAAAGATTAACTGAAAATGCTCATTTTTAAATATCAATATTTGTTTTTCACTCATGCTTTGTTTTCTTTTTTTAAGTGTATTTGTTCTTTTTTTTTTAAGATTTTATTTATTTATTTGACAGAGAAAGACACAGCAAGAGAGGGAACACAAGCAGGGGGAGTGGGAGAGGGAGAAGCAGGCTTCCCGCTGAGCAGGGAGCCCGATGTGGGGCTCAATCCCAGGACTCTGGGATCATGACCTGAGCCAAAGGCAGACGCTTAACGACTGAACCACCTAGGCGCCCCATTCTCATGCTTTGTTTTCAGTACATCTGTTTTCTCTATTCTCTGCTTACTTGAAAACTTCAAGATCTTTGACACTGTGACTGAATTCTGAGTATCCATGGGGAGTGGTTGCCATGAGACTGACAACTACATGAGAGTAAATGCCTCATTATACAACATCTGCACAATTATACTATCAAAGCTCACCATTTTTTCACCAATATTTTTCAACATTTACTCTCCCATTTTTTTTCCTGTGAAAGCAATTCAAAACTGCATGACATAAAGCTGAATTTCAATAAAACCGAATCTTGTAATAAAATCCTGTAGTATGGTACTTTCAAGCTTTAAATGAAATAACTTCCACTCTCCACTCAGTTCTTCACCTTGTACATCTTAAGAGGAAAGATCCAGTTTATACAACCCAGGTCTACAATGCAATTATGTCATCTGATAATTTGGCAGAGATAAGCAGGTGATAACCAAAATTCATGCTTCTCCTTTCATGGTATAGATTTGTCACACAAAAGTAGTTCTTAGAAAAAAGTTTAATTCCTTAGCCCACTTGCTTCTCCAAACATGAAAGTATCTTTCTACTGGTGGGATGTGGATTATATAGAAGCCAGGGGTTGAAATAAGCACAGATGGAAGGAGACTTAGTCCTCTACTCATTTTGTAAAGGGAACCTGCCATTGACTGAGAATATTGCACTGGAAATATTACTATGGCAAGAAGAAACTGCAATTGCATGAAAGCCTTAAATGTTTGGGCTTATTTTTTACTTGAATTAATTCAAATAAGATTTCAAAACATATATTTAATGTATTTATGTTTACTTTGCTTGTATATCTTTCAGATTCTTTCAGGGGGTGTAAAATAGTAATATTTTAATTATGTTTTCAGCTTGGTTCACTGCATAAGAGCATATCTAGAAAATTGAGATGATGTGGTCATTCGAATATACAAATATAGATTCCTTCCCTTTTTCATTCTGAAGGAAGTCCTATAGTTGAAGAGCTGCAGCAGAATACTTCATCCATGGCTAGTATGGCTAGATGAAGGGAGCTCACATAAGTCAATTTGATAGCTTTTCCCATTAATCATGATTAATCAGATTTTCTTTTGAGATTTCATTTTTTTTTCTAAATTTAAGAGCAATGTATGAGGTTTTTAAAAAAGGAATATGATAATAGCAGCAAAGGATTATATCTGGGTTTGTGGATGAAAAGTGGACTGGAGGCAGTCTGGTGGCATCATGGATCAATAAAGATGCATAAGAAAGGACAGGCTACCATTAGAAGGACCAAAAACTGTGGAATGGATACCCATGGAAAAATCATGACTTTCTTTAATAGTATGTGTTATAACGATCTTTGTATCTGATAAAATCATTATTTCTTCCTTTTTTCAATGAAATATTAATTTTCTTTAAGGTATTGCTTATAAGGCCCTTACCTGGAGAGTTATCCACTTTGGGAAGAAAACTTAGAACAAGCAGGACGGTGTTTTGAAAGTCGGTAAAGTCGCTGATGAAGGGGGCTCTATCGCCGTTAACAAGCATTCGTGGTGGCAGGCCCTTCTGGAATTCATATGTTCTAACCAAAGTTGTAGGAAAGAGGGATGCAGCTAAAAAGTCCACAGCCACACACCAACTTCTTCCAAAATTTGCTTCTGGTTTAGAATAATACTCCAACCTAAGAGACAAGTGGAAGCAGGTACAATTGTAATTAGTCCACTCAGAACTTCAGCCTCATTATTTTCTTTTTGTTGTTTTTTATTTTTTAGTTTCAAGTTTTTATTTAAATTCTAGTTAGTTAACATATAGTGTAATATTGGTTTCAGGAGTAGAATTCAGTGATTCATCACTTATGTATAATACCCAGTGCTCATCACAAGTGAGGAACAATAGCTTAAATAAACAGCAAGCCCTAAGAACAATGGCTTAAATAAACTACAAAGCCTTAGGAACAATGGCTTAAATAAACACTAGGAAAGAGGTGAGGGCACCAGTTCAAGGCACAGAGGCGTATAAACAAAATCAGATCAAATGGAAGCCTTTCAAATGATTTAATTGAATGTGTTATTGGACAATTCACCTAATAAGTCAGTTAATATGTAGTCAAGTAAAAAAATAAAAATACACTTTTAAAGGCTCATTTTAATTTAAAATACAGATATACATGCACCAACCAATCCTAGGATCCAAGACCACAGAGTTTTAAGTATATGTAGACTATACAGAGTTCAGTGTTGTCTCACGTAAATAAAAAACCCTAATATATTCTTTTACCTAAAAAAGTAACACATGAGATTTGAAGGAAATGCCCCAGTATGTTGTAGATTGCAAACATGACCCCAATTTTTCAAAACTCTTTATATCTCTGTTTTTTGTTTTTCCCAGTGCCCCTTCCCTGTTACAATTGGAAGGAGGTGGGAAGGAGAGAGGCATAACTTTCTGACCCTGGCTCAGCCATATGATTTCATTTGGCCAATAGGATATTAGCCAACTTGACACAGTGTAAGCTTGAAATATTTTTCACAATTTGGTTTCTCTCTCCTTGCCATTCTGCCATCAGTATGGCAAACACTCAAGCTTGCCTGCTGAAGAATGGAAGACAAGTGCAGCAGAGCTGAGCTTCACTCATCCCTGTGATGCCAATCAAAATCAGCTAACATGAGGTGGGCCCAGGAAAGGTCAGCAGAACTGCCCAGCTGAATGTTAAACATGTGAGGAATAAACACTGCTGTATGACACTGAGATTTAGTGGTTATCAACTGTGCTACATTCTCGTGAAAAAAATGGAATGAAGTACAGGGCAACACACCCAATAAACTGCGGACTTCTCAACAACGAAAGTGAAGCTAAAAATTAATGGAGATATGCCTTCAAAAATCTTAAGTATTACCAGCTGAGCCTTCTGTAATCACTCAAAGCCTCAGGCAAAAATCGTGATAGAATAATGATATTTTAAGAATGCAAATTACCTACAATTTTTTCTTCTTATACAACTGTTCTGAATCGACTAGTATGTAAGTCCTAACAAACAAAGTAATCCAAGAAATAAAAAGATACGGGATACTGGAAATGGGTGATTTAACACAAAGAAAAGACAAAGGAAATCTACTACAAAGATGCTAGAGACCTAAGAATCATATCTGACCATTTGGGCAGAGCAGAGCAAGTCAACAGCTTTGAAAGAAACCTCTTCAGTAAGAAGAAATTGATATAATTCTGGATGCTTTTAAACATGTTGAGAAGAAACTTCCTTAGTTTGCCAATTTGAAGTAATTATTGTTGTGTACAATAGAAAGTAAACAAAAATGTACAAAAAATGATCAGCTCTAAAGGGAATAAGATAACAAAGAAAAATAATTATAATCAGTTTAGTACGTATGATATGAAGAGTAATTAATAGTTAAAATAATGTAGCCGCTGAACATTGACCCAATCCAAATCACTACACAATTATGCAGAGAAAGTGAGAAGTGGGAAGAATCTGTGTGGAGTGGGGGTGAGGGGAACTCAGTGGTAATTTTCTGTGGTCATGATAAAAAGGATAATACTTAGATCTGCAAATCGGGAAATGTTATAGGATTTTTTATTTTTAGAAATATAGTACCAAATATCAAAGTAACCAGCGTTTATAGTAGTATTCTCCCTGGATACAGCTATTTCATTTATTTATGTATTTTTGGTGGAAGAGATGGCAAAACCTCATAGAACCATTTGACTCTTTAAATCATTGACATATAAGTGGATAATATACAAACTAAAAATAATCCAAAACAAAAAAATAAGAAAGCACACCTGAATTCAATATATAAATTAAAGAAATGGAAGGAAGGAAGGAAGGATGGATGAGGGGGAGGGAGAAAGAGAAGAAGGGGGGAAAGGAGGAGAGGAAGGGAGGGAGGGAGGAAGGAAGGAAGGAAGGAAGGAAGGAAGGAAGGAAGGAAGGAAGGAAGGAAGGAAGGAAGGAAGGAA